>NC_068447.1:34140415-34332915 GCF_023373465.1 Oncorhynchus keta
GCTACCTAACTATGGTTCTCAATCAGAGACAACGATAGACAGCTGCGTCTGATTGAGAACCACACCGGCCAAACAACAAAGAAATCCAAAACATAGAAAATGAACATAGAAGACCCACCCTAGTCACGCCCTGGCCTAACCAAAATAGAGAATAAAAACCTCTCTATGGCCAGGGCGTGACACTTGGACATGTGTTTAATCTCTGTTTCTCTATTCCCCAAATAAAAGCACTATACGTTTTCCTTGTCCAGGCTGAAATCCATTTAATTATTGACCATGAGAGGATGCTTGTGTGTCTCAAATAGAACTCAACTTAGAGAGTGGTGAAGCAAAATGAGGGACATGTGTCTATGAGAGTTGAGGAATGGAGGAATGAGTCTATGAGAGTTGAGGAATGGAGGAATGAGACTGCATCTCCTGTTAGCCCCTTGCCCTTTGGTTGTATGGGAAAGAAAATGTAGAGTTGACACCCAAGCAGAATGAGTTCTGTAAAGACACTTGTTATCTATTGATAGTTGCCTTCAGTCATTTTGTTGTTTTTTTCGAAACCTTGAATGCACTATTAAGGACTACTTAATATATAATTCAAATTTATCTTCAGGAGATACAGTGTCATGTTGGGATGGTGTATCACTTCCCCAATTGCAATATTTCCCCCTAACAGCTCAAGATTCTTCATATTTTCTTAAAATAGCCACATCGATCAGATATCAAAAGGAAATAAATGCACACCTTTCAGTTTATCTACCTCATGGGATTTTACTATCTAAGAATTTGCTGTATACGAGCATTTATAATATCCGAAAAGAGAAGATACATTTTAAGTTAGTCACTGGGGTATTACAAAAGTTGAGATAACGGTGACTGCTACTCAGGTGAGGCTTTGACTTAGCATGCTACAGGAATTTAAATCACTACAGGAGCTGAGTCCTAAACCTCAACCATCATCCCACCTCCCAGATGGGGTCTCCAGGACATACTTCTCCCCAGCGACAGATTCACAGCTAACTAGCGTAACCAAGCTGCTGGGACCTCTCAGACAGGCTAATGTCAGTTTTTGAAAACCTGCTAAATGTTCAGAGCAGTGGGATCAAATCAAGATAGCAGGCTCTCTGCCAGCCCATCTGGGAGGTGTTTGACACTGTGTCGCTTAGATCTGCCATTCAGCCCCCCTCTCCCCCTGGGTGGTGTGTGAGTTATCACTGTTGTGTCTGTGCTGCAGTGGAGATGACTGTTCCAGTGCCCCGTAGCTCACTACTGTTTCACGTTAAGGGGCCAAGGAAGAACCATGTGAAGGTGGTAGGGAAACCCTAGGGCAAATCTAGCCCTCCTGGCCTACTATACTGACCATTATACAGTATTGCCCATGTCTCTTCTAGGCTACATCCCTTTCCCACACTCTCATTTTCATATTTGTCACCCCTCTCTTTGTCTCTTTTCTACTCTTGGTTTTCTCTTTCTCTTTCTCTGCCTTAGTTAATAATTTATCAAGTTTTGTTAAGTCTCAGAACCGCTCCCAAAGGGCTTTGTGCTTACTTTGGGCAGACCAGAAGTTTACTGATGAAATTAGTACCAATATTTAATGAAATCACGTCTACAGAAATTATAACTCTGGTCGCCCATGTTTGTTTTTCTACAGTAAATGGGATATCTATGAGGGTTTACATTTCTAACAGCATCATTTATTTCTTTGCTACCAACATGTCAGGCCCTTAACGCCCCTGGTCAGACAGAGAAATTGACACTTACATCTGTTTTTTATGTTGGCTACCCTGCCAATTTCTCATCCTCCAAAGGCTGTAGGTGAAACAATAAAGTGAAACTGGTGCAGCTAAAACTGCTGGGTACGTGAGAGGACTTGGAGAACGAGAGCCGAGAGAGACTAAATAATATGTGTCTGTGTTTGTTTGGTAAGAAAGGGAAATAGAAAGACTATAAAGTGTAGAAATCCATCTGCAGTTCTTCTGGCACCCCTCTGTCTAATGAGTAGAGGTGCCCTACTTTTACCAAACAAGTTGTTCAGCTGTAACACTACTGCACAAGAACAGCAGACAAGACAAATATAGATAACATCGTTCAATTAAACAATGTTAGAAAAACATAGGATGGGGGAAGAGGAGTATCTTAAGACTGAACTGGATACCCAATGATAGCAAAGTCCTGGAGACATTCTAGGCACACAGTCATGAGGCATGCTGGGTAATGACAAACAGTTGTTTATATGTCCTCTTTGGTGGCTATGATGGGCTCAGAGGAATCACAACATGCAGTTTACATATGGACATGTTAATTACCAGTTAAGCTGGACAGGGCTTAAAGCTCAAGGTGGAGCTCATGCAAATTAGCCAACTTTATTTCCTTTTCCCTCTGTCCAATTCCATTTCTGCAGGTTACACTATATATATTTCCAGTGGAACCAAGCACAGTTATCATGTGGACCATGGAGTTTGGTGTCCAATGCATAAACATGCAGAGTGATTCAGCAACCCAAGGCATACTGGGAGCATGCTTGAAATGATCCGATTTCGGAAATCCCTATGGGACCAATAAATGGGAGATTCTTTCCTTGAGCACTTGGAAGGAGAAGCAGGTGACATCACAGTTCTGCTTTCTGTCAAACAGCTTGATCTGATTGCATTACACTCATCGAGACAAGATACTGAAGTGTTTCTCTGTAAAGACATAGGGCCGGGACGATACCTGTATAACAATACTTGTTAGTGTCCTGGCAAGGAAACAATGCGCAAAGCGGATTTAACTTCTTTAGGAAAATAACCCTAATGTTGAAAACAAACATAATTATGTTGTCATCCAGAGTCACATTTATTTATTTATTTATTTATTTTCCAAGCCATAGCACACAATATTTTACTTTGAGCAGGTTAATAAAGGACCAAATAGATTTCATTCTTGCCATTGAAAGAATATCGCAATACCGGTACTGTCCCGGCCCTAACAGATATACCATATCTGTTTATCATTCAGCCGTCAATCTCAGTCTGTTGCCTTAAATGTGACTGACATGATGGCAGCTCACTTTGTCAACCATCACATTATTCTCTCATGGACAAAGTGTTTGATGAAACTTCAATAAAATGTTCTTGTTGCAGAGAAAAATGAATAGGCACAGTGATGTATATCTACTAACCAATCAATACATAATTTTCACATGAACTTATCTGACTATCTTTCCCATCCATCAACTCAGACATAAATGACTGTGGGTAATACTAGCCATTATTTCAGATGACTTGTTGTTGTGTTGTGCTCTGCTCCTGTAGTCAGACCAGCTTGTCCAGCATACAGGAGCTTTGTCAAAGTGTTTTCTCTCTGAGCCATTGAGTTAGTGCCTCTTAACCCCCAACCTCAGTGGCTGTATCTTTGCACTACTTCTCCAATGCCACCGTAGCTGTTATTAATAGCACCTACAGTAAATCCAGTCCACTCCAGCAGGTTGGGCCTGCCTGGCTGTGTGTGATATAAAGTAGCTCCATGCAGTGACGTGATCGTGGCAGACTAATAGCTTTCACTTAGGGTCTGACGGCTTGGTATTTGCCAGCCCCTGTTGTGTTGATGGATCTCTTAATTTTGAGTCATTTGTTTACCCAGATGCCATGCCCCCCCACTCTGTCTAATGTGTGCCCATTCTACACATCACTCCCGCTGAGAAATAACAGAGCACAGACAAGGGCAGAGTCACTGGAATGAGATTAATATGACAAATTCGGATGTTGAAGCAGATGAGTGTCAATAAATGGTCTTCCTCGGGCAGGTTCAGATACTGGTTGTTTACCTGGAAATCACTCTTTTGTTTGACATCATTTTTAAAGCCAGCTTTGTTACTGGCAAGCTTTATTATATGCATTTGACTGCTTTATCAATAAATGACATACTAGGCAAATAAAATATTCAAGTTTTGTTCAGAAACAAATGAATCTCAGATATGAAATGATTGAATATCAAAGCCACATAACAACTGGAAAATCGTTGGAACCATCATCATAATAGTGATTATAAGAAACTTGGTGTTGGTGCCAGAAAAGGTCTATACTGTTGTATAGCATGTGATCCCTCATCATCATTGATGCCAAGTGCTGCTGACATTCCCTATGACCCAGGGCTGATGTTGTACCCTGACATTATCAACCCAACATGCATGGAGGTTTCTACCCAGTCAGACGAAGAGCTAGTCTAATTCCCCGGCTGTCCCATGGATCCCGGGGGACTTAATATGACAAGATGGGAGTTTCTGGGAGCTTGGACCACCTCTAGCAGGGATCCAATGACCTACCTTCAGCCTTCCACTGAGACAAGATGATCAAAGGATCCAAAGTGTCACTGAGGGCAGACTTTCTGGCAGGGTAGAACTGAACTCATCATTAACAGAAGACCAGTAGCTAGTGTGTCATCAACATGGCTGAGATTATGCCTACAGGAGAGATAACCTTTACCTGTCCTATAGGTACAGTCCATGATAGGAATACAGTTTAGCAAACAATATCTGCTGAATTTGAAAGACAAAACTTCAGCGATTTTCACTTCCAAACCCATGATAGACACAAGCCCAGGAGAGATAAGAACATGTTGAGTTGACACTAAATACTAAGTGTCTATATATGAGCCCAGACAGATCTGCTGCAGGAGAAGAGTGTCTTACTGTAACAATAACCCGATGGAGTGATTGTGATAATATGCGGTTTGTGTATTGACTGGTTATTTATGCTCCTATATAGCTAATTCCTCAGGCTCCATGATGATGCTTTCACCTAATTTCCTCATAACATACACCACATGTCAACTGTCCCAGTAGTCTCAGCTGTCTCATGTTTTTAACTTTGAGTTTGCAACAAAAAAATGTATAATGGCGTTCCCTGATTCTGTTTTGATCAAGATTTTTCATGCATGTGGGAGATCAAAGTCAGGATTAAAGGCAAATATTTAAAAAGTTGTAATTTTAAAGATTAATATAAGCATTTCCTATGATCAAATGCACTACAATGGAGTTACAGTGCATTCGGTAAGTATTCAGACACCTAGACTTTTTCCACATTTTGTTACGTTACAGCTTTATTCTAAAATGAACCCCAAAATATATTTCCTCATCAATCTGCACACAATACCCCATAATGACAAAGCGAAAACAGTTTTCTAGATTTTATTTGCAAATTGATTAAATATAAAAAACAGAAATACTTTATTTATTCAGACCCTTTACTACGAGACTCAAAATTGAGCTCAGGTGCATCCTGTTTCCATTGATCATACTTGAGATGTTTCCATATGTGTTTTAGAATAATGCTGTAATATAACAAAATGTGGGAAAAAATCAAGGGGTCTGAATGCACTGTAACTCCATTGTTGGTGATTATATGAATTACCTCACACTGGTTGTGGTAGACAGAGCAGAAGCCTACAACCTGAGACTAATGTGCTTTTTATGTGATGTCCTTCATGTCAGGACAACCAGGATCATCTAGCTTTATGGGTTCAGAGAGACAGATGAGTAGGAGAGAAAGAAAAGGGCCTGTAATTGGGCCCTGGGTATGTGTCATTCCAGCGAAAGAGGCCCCACTCCACTTTACATTGTGAACTTGCTCCCTTGTGAGATATCATTTATTTCTCTCTTGATTTGGGGTGTGACATAACCTTCTTTTTCTAGGCCTCATAAAATCCTGAACAGCAGCCATGAGAAGACAGATGGGAGGGGAAATGGAGATACCAAGCTTCCTCTCAGATGACCGTGTTGAGATTGACAGATTGAGAGTACACACATGCCATAAAGACAATGTATGTTTTCTGCTCCCTTTCCCTCATAATCCATTAGTGAAACCAAACAAACAACACTGAAAACCGAGTGACAGAGGGGAACATTTACATTTTTCTTCCCTCCTTTTCACTCTTTGCCATGTTTCTACAGATGAAGGATCTCAATTTGAGCCAGTTTGCTACAGCAGAAAGATAATCCTGCAGCTACAGGAAATATTACTTATTATGTGGATTATAATTAACCTGCCCTCAAAATCACTGCACGCTGTCTGCTAAATATCTATAGACTATGTTTCAATTTGTCAATTTCAAATTATTTTCCCAAAAGTTTTATTTTGTCACAGCAGTTTCAATTGAGGCGTGTTCCGCTTCTTCATTAATTCACATAGAAGTAGGCCATTTCACTGTTGCGGACAATTTACGTTTGTGGCATTACTGACAAAACATCTCTCTTCTATGAGAGCCCACGCACAAACTTTTTCCTACCTGGCACGTTTTCAGGCTGGCACCCGCATTGCATTCACTGCTAATAATAACTTTGGACATGTGTGAGTTCCTATCAAAGTAAGTGCCTTATTACGTTATCATTATAGTTTCTGTATATCGTATGTATGTATGTAGAGTATGTGTGTGTGTGTGTGTGTGTGTGTGTGTGTGTGTGTGTGTGTGTGTGTGTGTGTGTGTGTGTGTGTGTGTGTGTGTGTGTGTGTGTGTGTGTGTGTGTGTGTGTGTGTGTGTGTGTGTGTGTGTGTGTGTGTGTGTGTGTGTGTGTGTGTGTGTGTGTGTGTGTATTTATTTAAGATCGTACTTTTTGGAGAAATGTTCTCTGGCTTGCAAGCCAAAGAACACCATCCCAACCGTGAAGCACGGGGTTGGCAGCATCATGTTGTGGGGGTGCTTTGCTGCAGGAGGGACTGGTGCACTTCACAAAATAGATGGCATCATGAGGATGGAAAATTATGTGGATATATTAAAGCAACCTCTCAAGACATCAAGTTAAAGCTTGGTTGCAAATGGGTCTTCCAAATGGACAATGACCCCAAGCATACTTCTGTAGTTGTGGCAAAACGAAGTTGTGGCCATCACAAATGGGCCACAATTCACCCAACCTATTGTGGGAAGCTTGTGGAAAGTCTACCCGAAACGTTTGACACAAGTTAAACAATTTAAAGGCAAGCTACCAAATACTAATCGAGTGTATGTAAACTTCTGACCCACTGGGAATCTGATGAAAGAAATAAAAGTTGAAATAAATCATTCTCTCTACTGTTATTCTGACATTTCACATTCTTAAAATAAAGTGGTGATCTTTACTGACCTAAAACAGGGGATTTTTACTAGGATTAAATGTCAGGAATTGTGAACAACTGAGTTTAAATGTATTTGGCTAAGGTATATGTGAACTTCCCACACCAACTGTATACTATATATGATATATATTTTTTAAGGTATTCAAGTATATATACTGAACAAAAATATACATGCAGCATGCAGTAATTTCAACGATTTTACTGATTTACAGTTCATATAAGGAAATAAGTCAATTGAAATGAATTCATTTGGCCCTAATGTATGGGCGCAGCCATGGGTGGGCCTGGGTGGGCATAGGCCCTCCCACTTTAAATGTATTTGGCTAAGGTGTATGTAAACTTCCGACTTCAACTGTATACTGTATTCTATTCTACTGTATTTTAGTCAATGCCACTCTAATATTTATATGTTTCTTAATTCCATTATATTTCTTTTAGATTTGTGGGTATTGCTGTGAATTGTTAGATACTACTGCACTGTTGGAGCTAGGAACACAAGCATTTAGCTACACCCGCAATAACATCTGATAAATATGTGTATGTGACCAATAAAATGTGATTTTATGCAAACAGACCCAACTTATTTTGTAACCTTTTATCTTTGGTTGACGTGAAAAAACAAACACGCGCAAAACTACACATCGTCGGATTACTTTCCATTCTTTTAAAATGTTTTGCTCAGTTATTTTGATCACTGGTTAGGTCACCCGTGATGTGATGAATTGTAAATAGTAATTGCTATTACCTAGTTCCTATTATAGTTTCTGTCAACCGCAATTTAGCTAAATATGATCGCTTGTGTTAGGTCACTCTTTCCTCAGTTAGCGCTACGACCAACGTTCTGGTTTGGATGGGCTTTGTGTTATGCTGTCGCTACTTCTGTGACTGTCTGAACATTGCATCCATAAATAAACTGCTCTCATTGAGGACATTACGTTGTAAAGACTGTTTGTGCTAAATATTTCTGTAAAAAAAACAGTTTGGCATTCTAAATACTGTAAGTGTTCTAATCACACCGCTTTGAGTGTACATTGCATGGACCACTGTAGAATTTTCACACCCGTGTGTCAAAGGGGTTAATATTTTTTTAAATGTAGAAGTTGATACATTTTTCATTTTGGCAAATCAAGTCTTACATTTTAAAGTGGACATTACACACTTTAGAAGTATTTTTAAACCTTGAATACCGTGCTTTGCAAGAATATTGTCAGCAACAAAAGAATGATCAAATTCAGATCCTCCATCTGTAGCTCCTCAAAGCATCAGGTGACAGCCAAAAGAGTATTGTGTGGCATTTGCTGCAATTTGTCAGGTGTAGCTTGCTATTTCAGCTTTGATACATTGTCAATCAAATGCACCACAGGCCTGCCTTTCTTACTGTAACCTATCAGCAGCACACATTTCAGAAAACCATATGCATATGTGCGTGTTGTTCTGTATTGCTAGGTAGTATTACTGCACTGTTGGAGCTAGCATTTCGCTGCACCTAAAATAACATCTGCAAATCTGTGTAGTGACCAATAAACTTCGATTTGGTTTGATACATTCCAGTAGAGGCTGCTGAGGGGGAAAAAAGCTCATAAAAGTGTCTGGAATGGAGTTAATGGAATGCTATCAAAAACATGGTTTTCATATGTTTGATACCATTCCATTACTGTGAGCCGTCCTCCTATCAGCAACCTCCACTGATACATACCATACCGTATAAGCCAGGGGTAAGCAACTAGATTCAGCCAGGGGATGATTTTTGTCGGAGCGGATGGTCGGGGGGCGGAGCATAATTATAATAATTTTGAACACTGCAAATTGACCACAACTAAGCCCAAAAAGAGATTGTATTTGAAAATAACAATGATTTCAGATTATGATTACAGTCTCTTTTTTTATTAATGGAAATACTTGGGAACAGATTTCCTGAATGAAACTACTGGTGATTTTGTTTTTGGTTTACTAAACACTTTGGGGGGCCCCCCCAAAAAAATCACTTGAGGCCTTGTTTTGGCCCACGGACTGCTTGTTGCTGACCCCTGGTATAATTTGAAATGGTAGAATATTTCTCGAATATTTTAGCAGATGTTATGTGGAATTTCAATACGATTAGACTCTGGTGACTTGTGTTTCTCAGTGCAGTGGGTGTACAGGGTAAGCTAAAGGTAAGCTAAGAAAACCTGATCGGCTCTGTGAAATTGTAGAAGTGGTAAACTGCACCATACAGGCACCTGATGGATGGCCTGGGGGGGAATGTTTGGAGGGGAAAATCTCATTTTCTCCATGCTAGCTGGAGGGAGCACTACATTTGATCAAACATAAATGTAATCAAACAACTCGTAGGTCTTTGTAGCCGCTAAGAGGTCTCCGTCACCAAGGCATTATCATCTGGTAGTGCATTTACAGAGGACAGGCCTCCCTCTCTCCTCCTCTCTCTCCTCTATTTCCTCTCCCACTATAAACCCAAACACCAGGCTGACCAAGGTCACTATTAGTAGGTATTAGAGCGGTAGATAGAGGGGGTCAAGTATATTGCTTGTATTTTCCCTGCTTTGATATATCTCTTGAATCATTCTGACTGAAAATTGCATTAAACAGTGAGTGCAGAAGGGCAGATAAAGTTTACATTGCTGAGGTATTAGACATGGTTATGGTTACCCAACTCAACTGTCCTTTCATCCTTTCAGGAAATGTGGTGGAAGTGAGGATGGCTCCCAATTGTTGTATTGATTCAATACAGTACTTGTCTATTTTGTATATATCTGTGTAGAAAACCTATGAATCAGCAGAATAGAGTGTATAGATCACTTCCAAAGGTCACATGACTGAAAAAGACCATGTGCACTTTTGAATGTTCAATCATTTAACTGCAGGCAATTATTGGCATAAGCAACACACACAGTAATGAAGCATTTCAATATTCAAGCAGGAAGATTATCATATAAATTGTTATTTTGCTATTCCTTTTCGGAACTGATACCAATGACTTAATTGTATTACCTTAATAAACTACATCACAACAAAGTGCGATGGCGGAGACCAATAAATCTGAGTCAGTGGCACCATGGTGTTGTTTAGATTGCTGAAATGGCAAGCTTTTAGAATTGAGCTGGTCTATTAGGCTACTTCTCAACCTTGCTCTATGGTGGTGGTGTGACAAGGATTTGGACTGGTTTAGATACAGAGAAGTCCCTGAGGCAGTCATACAGCAGTGTTGGCCTCACTCTCATAATCAATTCTTTGGCAAAATAAGTGGAGGTCAGATGATGACAGATGGTTCACGGGTCAGGGAAAGGCCAAGGGTCATTTCACTCTTCCAGGTCTTCATTACCTGCAGCAGTATTTCACCTAACTCTGTACTTCCTCTAGTCACTCTCTTCCTGTAAATAACCTCTACTCATATCCTTTCTTTGAACTATTCAATTACCAAAAGCTGCAGCCACCATCAGCCTCAGTGCTGCCCCAGTGGTGCCTCAGTGGTGCCTCAGTGCTGCCACTCGTCTTCCAGCTCTGTCTCTGCCTAGTAGTGTTCCATCACTATCTGCTGTCTCTGCTTTTAATTTTTTCCCTCATATCTAACTCATTGTTTTAAAAAATGTTGGTCTAAATCGGATGTTAGGTAGGCTACTATATTTATTGAATATTCTATGAATCCTATGAATTAAACTAAATTATATTTAATTAACTTCTAAATAAATTATATTTAATTACCATTAGAATTCTGTGAAAACGCTAGAATGACAAACCAAATAGATATGTATAGCAGCCTAGAGGTACAGTAGGTAAATGGTGGGTAGTTCCCCATCTTCTCTCTGGTGGTGGTGAGAATGGTGAACTGTACAGTAGGCTGTGTGTGAACTGTGGAGGTCAGTCGGAGGCTTGACCTCTGTGGCCAATCAGAACGTAAAAAATATATATAAACTCACCGTGTGTCTGCCTTGATGTTCATAAAACTCCACGAAACTGCTCTGGTGCAGTGGAACCCAGAACGATATGTTACCACATGGTTACGGTGACACTGTTTTACAGAGGACACCAAAACCAGAGGGGCTGCCGCAAAGCCCAAGGAGCCCGACCCTCTCTGGAAGTTGTTGACGCCCTGTTTGAGTTATTTAGCCTACATTGGCTGTTGGTTGAGCCAGGGTGGGCAATTGTAAATTGGACCAAGTTAGAGGTTATAATGCATTTGGTTATAGTTTTTGAGATGCAAGAATACACCACAGCAAAAACTAGATTTTATGGCTGTATTAAAAAATAATTTATTGGAATTCTACGTAGTAATGATTTATGTTCACTACTTAGTCAGTTGATTTGATATAATTTATTTGCATAGATAAAAAATACTATGAATTGATAGCTGTTTTATTTTATTCTGTAATAAGGGTATATTGTAACCATGTGTTCAATCTAACCAAATCAAAATGTATTTATAATACAGCGTGTAAGCTACACATACAATGAAATGCATACTCACAATAAAGCTATTCTCGCAAAACAGTGCAATGATATTAAGCTACAGTATATGTATTTGTATTTACATTATGTTATAGCTTACAAATAGCTATACCACGTAGTCTATTAGACTATATTGCAATTTATTGTTGTTCGTTCTGTAACGGCGTTCTTTGTTTGGCGAAAGAGAGTCGGACCGAAATGCAGCGTGGTTGTTACTCATGTTCTTTAATGAAGAAACGATACATGAAATAACTGGTGGTACTGGTGGTACTGGGCCGAGGACACGCACAGGAATCCTGGTGTGGGGAGCTGCTACCGGAGGACTGGTTTGTGGAGGTGGCTCTGGATAAACCGGACCGTGCAGGCGCACTGGAGCTCTTGAGCACCGAACCTGCCCAACCTTACCTGGCTCGATGCCCACTCTAGCCCGGCCAATACGAAGGGCTGGTATGAACCGCACCGGGCTATGCACCCGCACTGGAAACACCGTGCGCTCCATAGTTTTGGAATTGTTAGTGAGATTACTTGTTGGTTATCACTGCATTGTCGGAACTAGAAGCACAAGCATTTCGCTACACTCGCATTAACATCTGCTAACCATGTGTATGTGACAAATAAAACTTGATTTGATTTGATTTGGTTTGATTTGAGCATAACACGGTGCCTGCCCGGTCTCTCTAGCCCCCCGTTAAGCACAGGGAGTTTGCGCAGGTCTCCTACCTGGCATAGCCATACTCCCTGTAAGCCCCCCCCCAATACATTTTTGGGGCTGCTTTTCGGGCTTCCTTGCCAACCGTGTTCCCTCGTATCGTCAGCTCCTATCTCCTGCTGCCTCTGCTCTCCCAAGTGCCTCCACCTGTTCCCATGGGAGGCGATCTCTTCCTGCCAGTATCTCCTCCCAAGTGTAACAACCTTTGCCATCCAACACGTCTTCCCATGTCCATTCTCCGAATAATTCATCCTCCTTTCGCTGCTCCTGCTGTCGTTGCCTGTTACCACGCCACTCGGTCCGTGTGTGGTAGGTGATTCTGTAACGGCGTTCTTCGTTTGTCGAAAGAGAGTTGGACCGAAATGCAGCGTGGTTGTTACTCATGTTCTTTAATGAAGAAACGACGATACATGAAATAACTTAATAAATACAAAAACAACAAACGGAACGTGAAAACCTAATACAGCCTATCTGGTGAACACTACACAGAGACAGGAACAATCACCCACGAAATACACAGTGAAACCCAGGCTACCTAAATACGGTTCCCCATCAGAGACAACAAGAATCACCTGACTCTGATTGAGAACCGCCTCAGGCAGCCAAGCCTAAACTAGACACACCCCTAATCAACCACAATCCCAATGCCTACAAAAACCCCAATACGACAACACATTAAACCCATGTCACACCCTGGCCTGAACAAATATATAACGAAAACACAAAATACAATGACCAAGGCGTGACACGTTCCTGAAATGACCGAATGGCAAAGCTATCCTTCAACTACCTTTCAGTGCCACAAGTTGGTTCAACTTCTTTACCATCATTACGCGATCCTGGCGCTGTCCTTTCAGCACCACAAATTGCATTCAATACCTTAAAATTACATCTCCTCAAGATCTATGCATAAGAGCAATATTTCAGACTTCTTCACTTTTATCCACATTTTATTACATTACAGCCTTATTCTAAAATAGATTCAATAGTTTTTTCCCCTCATCAATCTACACACAATACCCCATAATGACTAAGCAAAAACATTTTTGTTTTGTTTTTGCAAATGTATTACAAATAAAAAACTGAAACAACACATTTCATTTAGGAATTCAGACCCTTTACTCAGTACTTTTTGAAGCACGTTTGGCAGCGATTACAGCCTTGAGTCTTCTTGGGTAGGACACTATAAGCTTGGCACACCTGTATTTGGGGAGTTTCTCCCATTCTTCTCTGCAGAAGCTTTCAAGCTCTGTCTGGTTGGATGGGGAACTTTGCTGCACAGCTATTTTCAGGTTTCTCCAGAGATGTTCGATTGGATTCAAGTCCGGGCTCTGGCTGAGTTACACATTCAGAGACTTGCCCCAAAGCCACTCCTGCGCTTTCTTGGCTGTGTGCTTAGGGTTGTTGTCCTGTTGGAAGGTGAACCTTTGCCCCAGTCTGAGGTCCGAAGTGCTCTGGAGCAGGTTTATTCAAGGATATCTCTCTACTTTGGTCAATTTATCTTTCACTCGATCCTGACTCGTCTTCCAGTCCATCCCACTGAAAACATCTCCACAGCATGATGCTGCCACCACCATGCTTCACAATAGAGATGGTACTGGCCAGGTGATGAGCAGTGCCTGGTTTACTCCAGAGCTAGCGCTTGGAATTCAGGCCAAAGAGTTCAATCTTGGTTTCATCGGACCAGAGAATCTTGTTTCTCATGGTCTGAGAGTCCTGTAGGTGCCTTTTGGCAAACTCCAAGCGGGCTGGCATTTGCCTTTTACTGAGGAGTGGCTTTCTGATTGGTGGAGTGCTGCAGAGATGGTTGTCGTTCTGGAAGTTTTAACAATCTCCACAGAGAAACTCTGGAGCTATGTCAGAGTGATGTTACGAACCCCTTTGGCCCTGCAGTCTAGGGGGGGATGGAAATGAGACCCGTAACATATCTCATGCAAATCATAATAGTGAAAAGGAACAGAGAGAACTAATAACAACAGACAACCTAAATCTACTGTCAAACACTTATGGTTTAGTTGTTAAACACACGGTAAGGGGGGCTGAGCTGGACCCACGGAAAGAAATAATAAATATCCCAAAACCCCTAAGCTAGTCTTACTTGCTTCCATAACCGCTAGCTACCTAACCAATAAAATGCAGTGGTTGGTCCGCCCAGTGCTAACTGGGGTTCTTAGACAATGTGCGACTTGTCTTGGTATCCCATTTTCCCACCAACAGACAAACAGTCATACACCATAACAATACATACTCACATAATAATGGACAAATGTGACATGTAGGTGCAAAACAAAAGAGAGATCACTGCAGAGACAACTTATTGGGATTCTTTTAAACCAAGAGAAAGGGGATGTGATTGGGTAAGGGAAAGGAGCAGGTGTGTCTTTTGATTGGTGACTGATGAGTGACACCTGTGACTAAGGCAGAAGGAAAGAAAACAAATACACACACAGGATACTTGTATCCGTAACAGGGACCATAAGGTTCTTGGTCAGCTCCGTGGCTAAGACTCTTCTCCCCCGATTGCTCAGCTTGGCTGGGCAGCCAGCTCTAGGAAGAGTATTGGTGGTTCCAAACTTCTTCCATTTCTGAATGATGGAGGCCACTGTGTTTTTGGGGACCTCCAATGCTGCAGAAATATTTTGGTACCCTTCCCCAGATCTGTGTCTCGACACAATCCTGTCTCGGAGGTCTATGGACAATTCCTTCGACCTTAAGGCCTCTGGTTTTTGCTCTGACGTGCACTGTCAACTGTGGTATGTTATATAGACAGATGTGTGCCTTTCCAAATCATGTCCAATCAATTGAATTTACCACAGGTGGACTCCAATCAAGTTGTAGAAACATCTCAAGGATGATCAATGGAAACAGGATGCACCTGAGCTCAATTTCGAGTCGCATAGCAAAGGGTCTGAATACTTATGTAAATAAGGTATTTCAGTTTTTATTTTTAATACATTTCCTGTTTTCACTTTGTCATTATGGGGTATCATGTGTAGATTGATGAGGTGAAAAAAAGAATTCAATTCATTTTAGAATAAGGCTGTAACATAACAAAATGTGGAAAAGCTAAGGGGTCTGAATACTTTCCAAATGCACTGTATATGAATTTGTATTTACATTAGGCTATAGCCTACAAAAACTTATACCACAAAGTCGTAGGCCTATTAGTCTATATTACAAATTATTGTTGTTTGTTTCTGAACTGGTCGAATGGCAGAGCTATCCTTCAACTGTGCTTCAGCTCTCCTTTAGCACCACAAGTTGGTTCAACTTCTTTAACATCATTATGCTATCCTGGCGCTGTCCTTTCAGCACCACGAAGGGAGTTCCAATAGCTTAAAATGACATTTTATCAATATCTGTTTCCTATGCAAAAAGTCATAAACATCACTAATTATTATTATTACAAATAGAAAATGATCACTTCTCACAATGGTAATTGTTTAGTAAAGTTAGATCAAACTGAATCAATGTTTTGCACGATCACATTGTGGCAAAATCCTGCACAATGTAATGATTCATTAGCATGTTACATAACATACTGAATATAATAGCATAGTAGGGCTGTAACGTTACTGTTACACCAAAACACCTCCTCACTCACATTTCTAATGAGATTTTAGGATGGTTAGCTGAAGCTGAATAGTCCCCCCCCAAAAAAAGAATATACATAATGTGCCAAACTCAACAGAGTCCACCACTATGCAGGATACATGCTTTGATTGTAACAAAATACAAGAAAGGCTAATAGTTAGTTAACACCATTTGCTCTAATTCACCCTTGACACAGTAATTCAAACAGATCTAAATGCATATTCCCATGAAACTGATTGAGATCAATCAAATGATTGTCATGGAGATGCTGTTTGGACGTTTCACCAGTAAAACATGAAGAATTATCATTCACGATTGACCATGATGATGACCTATTTTGAAATCAGATAGCCTATGCCTAACTTGGTTTTTGAGAGTATTAAAAATATAACATTTGTGTGGGCATAGGAAGACGTTGAAATTATTTCATGCATATTCTAAAATAAAAGACAATTAAATTGCCCACATCTGTCGGTACAAACTTTGACTGAGAAAATTATGACATCATAAAAAATTTACTCATTCCCTCACCTAAACAAATATCACTACATCACTGACTGTGACTCCCCTTGACATGTGTATGATCAAATCAAATCAAATGTATTTATATAGCCCGTCGTACATCAGCTGATATCTCAAAGTGCTGTACAGAAACCCAGCCTAAAAACCCAAACAGCAAGCAATGCAGGTGTAGAAGCACGGTGGCTAGGAAAAACTCCCTAGAAAGGCTAAAACCTATGAAGAAACCGAGAGAGGAACCAGGCTATGTGGGGTGTCCAGTCCTCTTCTGGCAGTGCCGGGTGGAGATTATAACAGAACATGGCCAAGATGTTCAAATGTTCATAAATGACCAGCATGGTCAAATAATAATAAGGCAGAACAGTTGAAACTGGAGCAGCAGCACGGCCAGGTGGACTGAGGACAGCAAGGAGTCATCATGTCAGGTAGTCCTGAGGCATGGTCCTAGGGCTCAGGTCCTCAGAGAGAGAGAAAGAAAGAGAGAATTAGAGAGAGCACACTTAAATTCACACAGGACACCGAATAGGACAGGAGAAGTACTCCAGATATAACAAACTGACCCTAGCCCCCCGACACATAAACTACTGCAGCATAAATGCTGGAGGCTGAGACAGGAGGGGTCAGGAGACACTGTGGCTCCATCCGAGGACACCCCCGGACAGGGCCAAACAGGAAGGATATAACCCCACCCACTTTGCCAAAGCACAGCATGGTGAATGTGTGAGGACAGAGCTGAGAGACGTGTGAGAGAGATGTGTGTGGCACAGCCTGCATGTACGTTGAGCTGCCTTGTGTTACTGTGTGTTCCAGTGATTTCCTTGTTAGTCTATCTACTGTACCTTCAATACTAGTCTTTACCTTGGAGACATGTTTCATATGACATGATGCCCTTCCACATGATGCTATGTCCTCTGCTTTTTCAAATGCCCGACTTTTACCTTCCACACATGCTTTCAAAGAAGAATTGCCCAAGCTGCAGCATCTGAACCTTGATCCATTTACTATAGTGTCCAAGCTTGGCAGTTACAATATGGGCAAGACTACAGTATACCCTACGGCTGTCTTTTACTGAACTTTCATTAGATCCTCACCACTTCACCTGAAGCTTCTTACTGTATCATACCTCCATAGTGGTTTACAGATGTCAGTATGTTCTGTCAGAACTTCCCTTTTTTCAACACTGCTACTCATGTACAGTAAGCGGATTTGGCTAACACCAGACAAAGACTCACAAAGATGGAAAAGGGGGGTGAAATCGTCAGCAACAGCAGCCTGTTGCTGTTAGACAAAGACAATGTTATGTAACCCCAGTCCTCCTCCTGTACTGGTAATTTGTTTTCCATTCACAACCCCAAGTCCTCCTCCTGTACTGGTAATTTGTTTTCCATTCACAACCCCAAGCCCTCAGCCACATCCTGATGTTACACTGATTTCGTTGTGGTAATGACAAATCGGAGTCTGACTGCACTCCTTCAAAGTCATTTGGAGGACATGGCATTTATAACAGCAAGAGGAGAAGTAAAAAAAAACGTCTTAGTTTCTTTCCAAAACAAATCGGCAGGGTCTGCGAGAACCCAGCCTGCACATGTACCACCCTATGTTTACCGACTTCCTCTAGCATACACATTATCATCCAAATACCATGCCACATTATTCTTAGGAGAGGGAAATTTGTTAAAGTTGAAATTTCCCTGTGCGGCTGGTTGATAGATAATGTTTACCAATTGTCAATTACCATATCTGAGGGAGTATTAGCTAGCTTGAGCGTGGTTGCACTGTAATGAATGTAGAGAGGGAAATGTGTAGAGGTTCACATAAAGGTCAGTTCTGAAATACTCTAGAAAATCAGTGTGTAATAAA
Organism: Oncorhynchus keta; assembly: GCF_023373465.1. Classification (NCBI taxonomy): domain Eukaryota; kingdom Metazoa; phylum Chordata; class Actinopteri; order Salmoniformes; family Salmonidae; genus Oncorhynchus; species Oncorhynchus keta. The sequence continues at coordinate 34,158,617 of NC_068447.1, forward strand.
GTACCAGCAGGATTATTGGCACTGATTTCAGAGGTTTCCTGAGGTTGACAACCCTATAATTCTATACACACTGAAACCTGAAGTAATCAACTGGTGATGTACTGTAGGTAGCTCTTTATTACGACTGCAGCTTCTGCAGAGTTTTGTGAAACATTACCCCAGTAAATTCTCTCAGCTACAGTAGCCACTCTATGACAATATATCAAATTAATAACTCCACAAAAATAGTGTAAAGCAGTTCTGACTGTGTGCTCTTATTGGAACTATCCAAAGCTTTCCAATGTCTCTAGTTTTGCGCCACCAGTGGAGAGGATTGCAAACATATTACTCAAGACGCTACTGTATAGAAGATAACCTCTACAGTAAAACACTTATAAATAATGGGTTACCAAAACCTGTGCATCAAGTTATAATTACTTCCACTAATTTCTTATGCTGTTGATATGAAAACATGCATTGCAATTAACAGAAATTAGTTGTGTTAACTCTATTGTTGTGTTTTCCCATTACTCTACTGTATATTCAAGCAGTACACAACCTCCCTGACTTCAACTGACTTCCCTTTTCCCAGAGAGTGCTGTGAATAATAGATTGTTATTGACACAGTCTAGTTCCACTGGGGATCTGTCTGTTTAGCATTTTCTTCAGCCATACCAATAGCCACTTCTAACAGACCCTGCCCTTCTGGTCCCTCCTTTGTTTGTCTAGACATACATCTTCTCTCTGTCCATTGATTTAGAACAATGCAAGACCTAAAGAACCTCAATTGCATTTCCTTGTTCGAGAACTGAGAGTTCTTAAAGAAACAGTGCAAGAGGAGAATCCTTCCTATTGACGGCACATTTCAATTAGCATCATGTCGATACAGCAGGGCTGTGACTTTGAGGCCATTGATTTTGGTTTTAAGAAAAGGTCAGATTTAATCACTTACAAGTGCTCCATGCTAGCTTTGATCAGTTGAAACACAAGTATAACATACTGTACTGTATGAGGCTATGGGTGTTTCTCATGATCAATATGGAAACAAACTGGTGAGTTTATGGCAATGGGTAATTTCATTCACAAATCTCCTGCCAATTGTGAATTCCAGGTAGCAGTGGCAGAGAGTCAAATAATTATACAGAGCAAGAGGACACGTTTTGTCGATTAAATGTACCTTTGGTCCAATCATGATATATTTTCTGTCATTAACCCTTCAGTAATTGAGATGCACTGTATCTACGGTAACCCAGTTCCATCCACTGCATACAAACTCCCACACCTCCCACCAAACTCTCCCAGCCCCCATTCTATTACATTGTCTACTTCAAAAAATATATACAGTAACTCAAAGGAGACTCCGATGGATTGCATGCTCATGATGCAATTACAGAGTTACAAACAAAATCACAGAATAATGAAGAATATAATCCACAGTAAACAGCCAGAAGTGGAATAAACATCAACTAATATGTACTATCAATCACTGACTTCTGCACTAACTCGCTCCATTATGCCATTTACTGAGAACGAGGGCAGGCTGATCCCAGTAACACGCTGAGATGTTTGCCGTGAGTGAGATGCAGAGCACCGTTTGACTCGGGCTTGATTTAGACTTCAAGCCAGTTTCAGGCATGTATTTAAATTCGTTAGTAGGCTATAGCTGCGTCACTTGACAGTCTCATGGTGCGACTGTAAAACCCATCAAGTTCCATTGTTAACTGCCTTGGATATGGAACACATTGATAATTGATAATAACTCAAAGACACAACTCAAATAATCAATATAGACTTGGTGAAATTGTAATGTTAGCTGAAGTCTATAGCCTACACTAATTCGATCCACAGTTAATAGTATTAGGAAAAGATGGGCTGGTGCCATTGAGATATCTGGGGAGGCTCTTAGGTGGCTGAGAGACAGAGGATTGAATACAGACGGATAACCTTTCTTCAGGGGCCACTTTAGTCATGTTGAGCTCACAGGGCACAAAGGTACTTACTTTTCCATTAACTTACAATACATAGCCTTGCCTCTATTTCCTTTTGTGTAAATCCTCCATCCTGTATTTCCACCCTTCTCCTTCCCGCCTTTAGGATTGTGTTATTTTGTATTGATTTGTCTGTCTATACTCACCTGAAGTTACTGTAACTATTGAGCCGTATCTTATTGTAATTAGAATCATACCTGCATATGTGCTTGCCATCATGTGTTGGATCAGTTTTTGCCAGTCTGAAACCAATGAGAAGCGTGCGCTGCTATCACACACCCTTTATCATCCCATAGCTCTATTTATAAGCCTCCCCATACACCAGGCCAACTCTCTAGGGATGTAATTAATTTGCCTCTAGGTCAGCAATAAAACCATATCAAAACTAGCACTCTGCTCATCTTATAGTCTCCATTTCTCTGGCCATGCTGAATCTCACAGAGGAACCCTAACAACTCTAATTTCTCAGGGCTACTACTTGTCCTGACAACCTGACAATGTTTTCCTGTTCAAATCATGCCAGATCCCACCCCTGTATCAGTCCAAACTGACCTGTCTGCGTAATGAGGACCACAGCCCAAGTCATTCAGAAGCTTCCATACACTGTGTTGTTCATCAGTCCGGAAAATTGGGCTCTAAAAACACTGCATAGTACAGATGTTTCGCCATGCACTGAGCTAAAAAGGTAATCCAGTCAGTCTGCGACTTCTCTGACCTCATGTGGTAGTCTTGTGTGTGGCTGTTTACTCACTTCCCTTGTCTCAGCATTTATCTGAGAGCTGCCACACTGACCCATGACCTCTCTAAGCTTATATCTTCCTTCTCATTCAGAGTATCACGGCACTGTACTGGGCTTGCTGTGAAGTGGCTTCTCATTTACATTTACATTTAAGTCATTTAGCAGACGCTCTTATCCAGAGCGACTTACAGATTCTCCATCCCTTTCTTATTTACAGCCACATTTCAGCCTGGAGGTGTGAATAGTTAATCTGGAAACCAACACATCATGGTCTGAGATTTGCATGATATGTCTAAGAGTGATCAGACCACAAAACGCTGCTTTTCTGTAGTAAAACATAGGTATTAGCTGTTATATTGGAAATTGGGCAGTTTGAGCAGTGTTTCCTTGATTTCCTGAATACAGTAGAGTGTAAGGTCTGTGTATAGGTGTCACGCTCTGACCATAGTTCTGTTATTTTATTCTTTGTTTTAGTATGGTCAGGGCGTGGGTTGGGGTGGGCAGTCTATGTTTGTTTTTCTATTTTGGTTTTTGTGTTCGGCCTAGTATGGTTCTCAATCAGAGGCAGGAGTCGTTAGTTGTCTCTGATTGAGAATCATACTTAGGTAGCCTGGGTTTCACTTTAGAGTTGTGGGTGTTTGTTTCCGTGTGAGTGTTTGTTGCCACACGGTACTGTTTCGGTTTCGTTCATGTTCACATTTGTTTTGTATTTCATAGTGTTCAGTTTATGTCTTAAAATAAACGTTATGGACACTTACCAAGCTGCGCATTGGTCCTCCGATCCTTCTCGTTACTCCTCCTCAGAAGAGGAGGAAGAATGCCGTTACAATAGGTTGCAAATAGAATGCATTTCACATGAAAATCTGTCAAAACTGTTATGGAAACCTAGCTACTTACTGTTGTATACACAGTAGAATAATTGAGGTGATGTAAAAGTGCTTAAATACTATGTAAAGGAATCCCCTGAGGACAGTATAATCATTTATTTGGAAATGAAAATGGCAGATGCACAATAAACCAATCAATAAATACAATTTGATAAAAAAAAACACATTGCAATAGATTACAAAAAACACCACAACATTACGAAATAACTACAGTATTTAGCTATTTCTGTGCCTTTCTCTATCCCTTGGTCAATGGTTCTTTGTTGGGAGCTCCATGGGGTACATGAGATAGCAGCCATTATTGATCTATTCATCATTGATCAATGCTCTGTGTGAATGGGAACCTACAGTTGGGGTTCATACTGTATGAATGTAGCTTGCTCAGCATTATCATTGTTAGCATCTTAAACCTTTCTTGGGGCTCATATGGACAAAAAAAAGAACACTATTTTGTTATTATACAAGTATGAGTGTGCCTATTTACATAATATGTCTGAAAATGCATTACTTTCTCTAGACCTTGATCTAAGTCTGATTTCATTCAAAATATACTGTGTGCTCAATGTCCCTACATATGTATAGTCAAATTACTGTCTGTCAATTCTTCAATTCGTCATGCCCATTTGTTTTGCACCTTATAAAGTTGAGTGCAATTACAATGACTAATGGAATTCATCAGGAAATGTCATATAATATGTCGCATATTATGGCAAAAAAGGAACGTTGTCTCTTTTGTTTGGAAATGTATGACCTTTTTGTGTCTCCTTACTATTTTACCAAAGAGGTTCTGAGCAGAGTGCAGGAAAGAAGACAGGAACAGGTTCTACATCAGGCCAGTCCAATAAATCAAATCAAATCAAATGTATTTTTAAAACCCTTTTACCATCAGCAGATGTGACAAAGTGGCACGTGCTTACACAGAAACCCAGCCTAAACCCCAAAACAGCAAGCAATGCAGATGTAGAAGCACGGGGGCTAGAAGAAGTCCATAGAAAGAGGCTGGAACCTAGGAAGAAATCTAACGAGGAACCAGGCTCTGAGGGGTGGCCAGTCCTCTTCTAGCTGTACCGGGTGGAGATTATAAGACTACATGGCCATTAAGGCCAGATCGTTCTTCAAGATGTCCAAACGTTCATAGATGACCAGCAGTGTCAAATAATAATCACAGTGGTTGTAGAGGGTGCAACAGGTCAGCACCTCAGGAGTAAATGTCAGTTGGCTTTTCATAGCCGAGCATTCAGAGGTCGATACACCTAAATGTGTTCATAATGGAGATTTGATAAAACACGGAAATATAGCATATGAATTACCTGAATTTTGGGTCTTCTCTTTTTCCATGTGCTGTATTTAACTTCTACTAACTAGCATATTATATTATGTGACTGAGTACTGTTACAGCTAATAATTCAGTGATATGAAGAACATAACTGTAATATAATGTCATATTTGTTAACGTTATGGTTTTGATATAAAAAAATGTACTGGAAGGCTTTGATTAGGAATTGTGTTTTAGTTTGAGCAATGACATAAAGCATACATTGTGTGTACATTAGATGCTTGGCAACCATCTACAGTATGGCAATATGTCAGCAACACTTCCAGGCTTCACACTGTCAGGAAACTGCACAGTGCTCAAGTATGATAAACACATTCTCAACAGAGTGAGCAAATTAGTGAAGTCTTTATAGGTGCAGCCAGATGCTTGTCCACTAAATTGGAACTCTGGCTGTGTCTGCATTTGCTGCTTTGAGTGGAATGAACAGTGACTATGTTCTTATTTGTTGATTGGTTTATTAAAATCCTCTGCAATAGCAAAATGTTTTCTCAGCCAGGTTGTGAGTAGATCGTGATAATGATTTCTCAAACAGTGAGAACTTTGTGGTTGCCTCAGAGAGGGGTACCTGCAAATTGCCTTCCTTTATGTCTTAATAAGCAATAACTCCAGATTTATTAGGGGGAAGACATGCTTATTTTCTTCCTCAATTTGCATTCTGATGGCTTCTATTCCCTTCTCAATGTTTGAATGGCTGAGAGTTTTATGGCTGTTTCAAATGGGTCTTGATCAGACTAGAACCAGCGTTGATACTACATCCCCGTATCACAGAGTGAGTGAGACAAACAGTCTACCTATTCTATGACTTTGTGGTAAGGTTTTCACAAGAAGAGTTGGCTTCAAGTTGATTGCCTTGTTATTAGTCAGCACCCTGATTCTGGCCATAAAAGTTAGGAAACCAACCATCCAAACAACAGAGTACATTTTACCTTCCACACTGTCTCTAACATTTCAATTCTCACTGCTTCGGCCATACAGTGCTGATCATCATATTGCATCTTTCATCAATACCCCATCTCTATTCATTATGCTGAGAGATCCAGCCGAACACAGCATGGCCAGCCGTTCTGTCAACACAAATCCAGTCTTCACTGGACTGAACACAGCTTTAATGGACTTGACTGATAAATGGCGATGCATCATTCCCAACCTGCCATCGCATGCCATCATGGTTTGGTTGTTAGTTTGTTAATAACAAGCATCACATACTGTATTTTCTGGGAATATTTGATTTATTTATCAAGAGCTTGGTGATGATTCAGACATGTTGAATAACATAGTAATCCAGAGCTTTGTCAGACCAGCCGTTAATTCACATGTCTTGTACACAATAGGATAGATGATCTGACTGTTGTTATAGAGTCCGGTCACACAGCTACGTATCCCTTTAACACTGTGGCAGGTGGTAAGAGCTGTTTGTGTTCAACCTCCATTAGAATAGTGCTGCAAATCAGCCAGGATTCTCAGCCACAATACTGCACCTATACAGCCACATTGCTACCACTCATCTAAGTATCTATTAATCTTTCCTGTTTACTATCTCCTCCCCCAACTCGAACCAAAGATGCATTATTAAACACGGTTATAATTTTGATCTGCTTCATCAAAGCACAAGGGTCTTCCATTGAGGAGACACATTATCGTCCTTCTTTGACGGATTCTCCGACATGAAATCACACGACTGACAAGGTGTTAAGGGGGAAAAGAATGTTGACTCACTTGGCATTTGGTAGTAGTGGTGAAGAATAAGTCCATAACCACTATGGGAATGATTCATCACAACCATAATCATTATTTCATTGAATATGTTATTAATTTACTATTTGAATGAATGTACTATTTTTTATCGGTAGTGTGCGATCTAGCCTTTTCGCAGGATATATGTGTATTTTCAAAATGACAGGCGAGACGATTTTCTGTCCTACATGGCCAGGGTCGTAATTAGCCTACTAGTAATGTCAGAGCAGTATTGACTGCATGCCATAAGGGCAACGTTATAGTATGTCAATTAGTGTGGAATCCTGTATTCTCAGGGATTACAGAGACCCATCCAGTGGTTATCTTCGCATGACGACCACACAACAACAGCCATTTAGTCTCTGTTGGGCTCCCTCAGAAGCTGCAATCACAAGCTGCTCATACCTACAATTTGTCTGCATGCTTTAGCTTTGTTCATAATAGCTGCCCTGTATTGCTGTGCAGCAGTTTTACTGACGTTTGCATGCAGAGGGGGAGTAGCCCTCAAGCTCACTTGCAAAGGCGTTTATTTCTAGTCATGTGCAGTGGGACTTGAAGATGAAGATGTAAATCCCTAAAAGTACTTAGGAGCACCTCTGTCCTTATTTTTTTGTCCCTCATTTTAAAAAGTGCTTTTATGTAGTACTGCACATGGGAATCTTCACATATAATCTGGGGACGGATTAAACACAGTCAAACAACACATAAATAATGTATAACAGCCTGCCTCCCTATTGTTAAATGGCCTCAAGCGTTTCTGCAGAGTCTGTGTTCTTTCCTGAGCAGTTATTGTAGGTTGCTATTATTAAGGAGAAACTGCACTCAAACAATTCATATAGCACATCTTGGACATGCATTACCATTGCCATATAGATTCACATGGCATTACTAAACTGTACAATGTTTTGATGACATTTTCCAAGTACTCATGACATAAACCTCGATAGGGACACAGAAGCGCCTGATGGCAAGAAAATATATTGTTTTGCTTCCTGAATACTTACACAATCTTCCAATTGTTTTAGTGTTTACACTGGAGTTTAATATTGCCCTGTGAATTCATGTACTGTGTAAGTTAAAATGAAAAGTGTCACACTGCGTAAGACTGTTTGAAGTGACGTGTTAATGTTCCAAGGCAGAAGGGGAGGTATTTTCAAACAGCTCTTACACTAAAAGGGCAATATCATACATTTTCACAATTTTATAGTGTGAAAATGTATATTTGGTTGAAGTCGGAAGTTTACATACATTTAGGTGGGAGTCATCAAAACGGAGGAGGAAGGAGACACGCTCTGTCTCCTAGAGATGAACGTACTTTGGTGTGAGAAGTGCAAATCAATCCCAGAACAACAGCAAAGGACCTTGTGAAGATGCTGGAGGAAACGGGTACCAAAGTATCTATGTTCACAATAAAATGAGTCCTATGTCGACATAACCTGAAAGGCCACTCAGCAAGGAAGAAGCCACTGCTCCAAAACCGCCATAGAAAAGCCAGACTATGGTTTGCAACTGCACATGGGCACAAAGATCGTACTTTTTGGAGAAATGTCCTCTGGTCTGATGAAACAAAAATAGAACTGTTTGGTCATAATGACCATCGTTATGTTAGGAAGAAAAAGTGGGGGTCTTGCGAGCCAAAGAACACCATCCCAACCCTGAAGCACGGGGGTGGCAGCATCATGTTGTGGGGGTGCTTTGCTGCAGGAGGGACTGGTGCACTTCACAAAATAGATGGCATCATGAGGAGGACAATTATGTGGATATATTGAAGCAACATCTCAAGACATCAGTCAGGAAGTTAAAGCTTGGATGTGTAACAGTATAACTTTAGACCGTCCCCTCGCCCATACCCGGGCGCGAACCAGGGACCCTCTGCACACATCAACAACAGTCACCCACGAAGCATCGTTACACATCGCTCGATTGAAACGCTATTTAGCGCGCACCGCTAATTAAGCTAGCCGTTTCACATCCGTTACAGACGCAAATGTGTTTTCCAAATGGACAATGACCCCAAGCATACTTCCAAAGTTGTGGCAAAATGGCTTAAGGACAACAAAGTTAAGATATTGGAGTGGCCATCACAAAGCCCTGAGCTCAATTTTTACTAGGATTGAATGTCAAGAATTGTGAAAAACTTAGTTTAAATGTATTTGGCTAAGGTGTATGTAAACTTCCGACTTCAACTGTATACATTTTTGACTGCACTGGGCCATTAACAATACTTTGAAACAATACTAACTTCAAAATCCTAAAGTACTTTCAACCTTTCTGTTGTGTGGAGCATGCATAGTCCACATGAATCTTGCATGAGCCGAAAGCACCACAGTGCAGGCACAGTGCCAACATACTGCCTTGTCCTCTCTACTAGAGTACTATTTCATCTACATTCTATATATCTGTGTCTCATTTGGTATGACATACTATACACATCCTTCTTGGTATGAAGTACTATACACATCCTTCTGTGTTTGGTGAGCGAAGGCAGGATCTCTGCTGCTCTGGGAAGAGCTGAGCAGCTATCTGGGTATTCTACATTCTTTTGCAGAGCAGATACAATTTTATCACTGCCTAAATCGAAACAATTCCCTGAGTGTATGCATACATCTCCCTACAGGGACTGCTGATCCAAAGACCAAAGCAATTTAAATGTGGATAGTTTTTAGTTATCCTACTGGGTATAAATATGTCCCTCTTTTTTTATTTCGCCCGAGGGTCCAGTGAATCTAGAAGAATAAGATGTTTTTTCATTCATACAAGTCCCCCTGGTGCCTTGCTACATATCATGCTGAACATCAACAGTAGAGTCCTGTTGTAGAGGTTATGACTAGGGTAACATGTGTCACAGTAATGATAGCATCAGTCTCATTTGCTTTATCAAAGCATTGCAAGTATCTGAGCAAACCTATTGAAGATTGATCACCTTGCTCAAACAAGTAGGTGTATGCACTTCCAAACCATTGATTCATAGTGCCCATATAGTGTCATACTCATCTTGTAATACTATTTAGTACATATAGTATTAAAGATGCATCCATTGCATATATGTATGAGTTATATGGTAGTATTAGATGTGGGCTGAGACTTGACTTGAGGTAAGGAATGACATCATATCAAATTATTTGTTTTTTTCATACATTGTTCTAATAAAAACACTGGTTTCCATTTGTAATCATGACATTCTCTCAAGGTGGTGAGAACAATTGGCTTTCACTGCTAGACTTAATTGAAGATATGCAATGCAAATACATGCTAATGTCGCCCTCAGTGTTGGGTTGGATCAAGCTGTATCTGTGCTAGGGAGATGTGAAGATCTAGTGGGTAACACTTTCCTATAAGGTTCCATTTGTAAAGGGTTTATAAAGGGTTTGTAATTACGTTACTGATGGTTATTAAATCATTTGTAAATGGGTTATAACAAATTAATAATTACGTTACTAATAGTTATTAAATAATTTGTAAATGGGTTATAACAAATTGGTCAAATAGTGCGATTGCCAGTCAGTGCTTGCCAAATAACGAGACACTATTTACTAGCTACTAACCATTTATAAATGCACTTACAAATGTGTATAATATTGAACCCTTATGTATTATCATGCAAAAAGAAATGGCTGGTTTTCAGACCAATGGTCAACTCCCATGATGTGTCTTGTCCCACGTTTGAAACACTGATGATGCATTGGTACACTTATTTATTCCAGGAATGAAGGCTTCATCTGAAGATCTCAAGCCATGTTATTGGTGTGGTTTGCTGGTTTCTGAGAAATTTCCCCAATTTCCCCAATGTGCTTGAAATAAACACGACTTGGAACGTGCCTAGAATTTTGTGTTTACACTGACATAATGTGACAATGCATCATGAAGAATCAGGATGGATGTGTGCAAAGGCCAGACAGAAGAGATTGAGCACAAATACATGTTGTTTACAAGATAAAAATGTTGACAGTGGAAAGAAGGTAAATTCTCTATGCAATTTGTTTTACTTTTGGATTCAGAAGTTTTGCTGAATGATTTAGCACGCTGCTCAGCTAGCAAAGTAGTTAGCTGGCTAATGTTTGCTAGCAGCTCTGTCCCAACTAGCTAACTAGGAAACGTTAGCTGGCTAGCTTGCATTATGTAAAACCTAAAACTTATTTTTGAATATAGAAATTCTGCTAGACGATTTAGCAAGAGATAATCTTTAGCATGATATAGAGGGCTAGAAAATTAGATCACGTTTGCTGGCTAGTTAGCTTCGCTAGCTAGCTAGCAAATGTTAGCTTCCAGCTAGCTAGCTAACATCGACATCAAAGATTTGCATAACTAACCCAATATAGACCCAGAGCCTGTCGTTTCCAATGTGAGCAAATTAATCACAGTGGGCAGAACAAGCAAGGAGGTGGGCAGAGCCAAGCACGAGCTAGTGAGATCCTATTGGCGTGTTCTAGCATTTATTTGCATATTTCCATTAGGGAACACCTACTCTTAAACATTAGCTAGCTATTATTAATATTATTAACTAGCAGTGGATAACATAACTAGCTAAGCCTAAATGGTATAACTCATGATAACGATGATAGTACAGTTTTGTAGTGAGAATGTCAATGCTAAATTGTCATAAATTCCTATTCTCTCCCACAGATTCCCATAAGGTCTCAGACTCCAGGATGGGAAATTCTTAACAAAAAATAAAAAGATGAAGACACAGAAGGGGATCATGAGACCCTATGTTGTATTTTAAATAGTTCATTTGTTGTCAATTTCTATTCTGACATGTAATGTTAAAAAGGGGAGAAAAAGCCCCCACCCGTTTATCTGAATTAGCTAGACTACTCACAATACCAATAATAGGCTACACATTTGAGTCACTGCAAAATTGTTTTCCCAATGTGTCCTTCTATTAAATGACATGTTCTTTTTACTATGTATTGCATGATTGAGGAGATTACATGCTTTTATAAATGTTTGCTGCTCATTAATAAATGTCCAGGAGGTTTCCACTTTCAGCAGTTATACATGTTGATAACTCATTTGTTAAGGTAATGGTCAATAAGGTATACTTTTGGCAGTTTTAAATGTTAATAACGGAGTTATAAATGTCAATAGTTCTGCCACGAAAATAAGGTATACTCTTAGGAGTTATACATTTCGATGACTCAGTCATAAATGTTTACAGGCCTGTCACTTTAAATAAGGTATACTTCTGTAATTTATACAGACCATTCAGAAAGTAGTCAGACCCCCCTGAATTTTTCGACATTTTGTTACGCTACAGACTTTTTTTTCTCTCATCAACCTACTCACAATACCCCATAATTACAAGGCAAAAACTGGTTTTTAGAATTTTTTGCAAATTCATTTGTTTAAATAAAATAAAATATTACATTTACATAAGTATTAAAACCCTTTACTCAGTACTTTGTTGGAGAACCTGGCAGTGATTACAGCCTCAAGTCTTCTTGCGTATGACGCTACAAGCTTGGCACACCTGTACCTAGGGAGTTTCTCCTAATTCTTCTCTGCAGATCCTCTCAAGCACTGTCAGGTTGGATGGGGAGCTTTTCTGCACAGCTATTTTTCAGGTCTCTCCAGAGATGTTTGAAAGTGTTCAAGTCCGGGGTATGGCTGGGTCACTCAAGGACATTCAGAGACTTGTCCCGAAGCCACTCCTGCGTTGTCTTGGCTGTGTGTTTAGAGTTGTTTGAAGGTGAACCTTCACCCCAGTCTGAGGTCCTGAGCTGTCTAGAGCAGGTTTTCATCAAGGATCTCTCTGTTCTTTGGTCCATATATATTTCCCTCGATCCTGACTAGTCTCCCAGTCCCTGCCACTGAAAAACATCCCCACAGCATGATGCTGCCACCACCGCTTTTCACCTTCGGGGTGGTGCCAGGTTTCCTCCAGACGTGACGCTTGGCATTCAGGCCAAAAAGTTCAATATTGTTTCATCTGACTAGAGAATCTTGTTTCTCATGGTCTGAAAGACCTTTAGGTGCCTTTTGGCAAACTCCAAGTGGGCTGTCATGTGCCTTTTACAGAGGAGTGGCATCCGTCTGGCCACTCTACCATAAAGGCCTGATTGGTGGAGTGCAGCAGAGATGGTTGTCCTTCTTGAAGGTTCTCCCATCGCCACAGAGGAACTCTGGAGCTCTGTCAGAGTGACCATTGGGTTCTTGGTCATCTCCCTGACCAAGGCCCTTCTCCCCTAATTGTTCAGTTTTGCCAGGTGGCCAGCTCTAGGAAGAGTCTTGGTGGTTCCAAACTTCTTCCATTTAAGAATGATGGAGGCCACTGTGTTCTTGCAGACCTTCAATGCAGAAGACATTTTGGGGTACCCTTCCCCAGATGAGCGCCTCGACACAATCCTGTCTTGGAGCTCTACAGGCATTCCTTCGACCTCATGGCTTGGATTTTGCTCTGACATGCACTGTCAACTGTTGGACCATATATAGACGTGTGTGCCTTTCCAAATCCTGTCCAATGAATTGAATTGATTACAGGTGGAGTCCAATCAATTTGTAGAAACATCTCAAGGATGATCAATGGAAACGGGAAGCACCTAAGCTCTAAGTGTTTCCCAATGCTGTTCTTGCGTTGAGCCCAAACAAAAGAAGGACTGTTCTCACTCTGAAACATTAAGTTCATTCACATCTCAAAGGAAAAATAGGAATGCTGCTTATTCAGTGGCGATTTTTTGAACCATTGCAGTAGAAAATGGCCGTTGCCTGGGGAATAGAAAGAGAATGGGGCGATGGCAAGGGATGCTGAATACAATAGAGATTTCTAGTCTCTTAAGTATATGGCCTCCCAGGCAGTTCATTACAGGTCAGATTTAATCATATGTTTGAAATGACACACAGGAAAGTGTCATTTCTATGGTTAACTATATCAGATACCTAAAACAGATTATGGTAAGGATTAAGGGCTCTATTCAATCCGTATCGTGGAAGTTCAGCCTTACAGCTTAATTGAAATTTAAAGCCAAGTTCTTGCATTAGCTGAGGCTGCACATCACAGTAAATGCTGCATATGTTCAATTGGAAATTACCTTTACATTTCTGTCCCGCAATCTGTAATGCTTCAGTGATATTCAGTGGTAGTTTTCAGAGAATAGGGCCTGCATTTATCTCGAGTCGCCATTAGTCAAGGAATGATCTCAAACAAAGTGAATCAATCAGAAAGTCCAATTCGACATTAACCGAAGGCTGAAATTGTCGTCTCTTAGCACTAATTGTAATTTTCCATTGGTTCCCATCACTTTCTGTTGTAAACAAGTGTAATATTGTCTCTGCAGTCATTCATTAATCACAAATGACATTTTTGTTCAAATCTCAGAGCAGCCTCAACCTTTATTTGTGATCATTTGGATGTTTAACGCAAGTTATAGTTCAACCTGTAATAAGATAATTAATCACAGTTGACAGTACACAAATTAATGATTGCCATTCTTTAACAAATGGAATTACACCCCCATGTAGCCAGCAGCTTTCATAAAATGGAAGAAACAATAGGTGCCAGGCGACCTGATACATTCAATTCATCCCCGGCATTTGCATATTTTGTTATGGCAAAGTATGAAAAATGATATCCCTATTTGTTACAAAGAGTGGGAAATGAAATGGAAACAGCCCACTCAGCCAGAATAGGAAATACATTCTTATCCTGTATTGCCTGTCTGTTCTTTCCGCTACAAGACACAGTGATACATGCAAACTCCACCAATTTAGTGTCACTGTCTCACATTGTGTGTATGTGTGTGCGTGTATGTATGCATGCATTTGTGTGTGTGCATGCGTGTGTGCACGTGTGTGTGTGTTTAAATGGATGGGAAAGGCAGATGTCCACATCCCTTTTTGTTGTAGTTATGGTGGATGTTTCTCATCCCTGTCACCCTTTTTCCAATGAGTCAAAAACACTTCAGCTACTATGTATACATATTCATCATGTATGCATCAGTCTGTACAAACTGTATGTGTTAATTCCTCCATGTGTCCTTCCAGTTGTCACAGCCTAGTATGACACCAACTGGCATTGGCAGCATTCTGGCTGGGCTACACCTCTAAATAGTGAACAATCACATAGCTAAGACTTAAGAGTTCAGTTATCCAACCAAAAAAACAGGAGGACTACTGAATACTAGTAGGACTATTGCACACAGCAGTATCCGCTTAGAAAAAAGGTGCTATCTAGAACCTAAAAGGGTTCTTCAGTTGTCCCCATAGGGGAACCCTTTGAAAAGAACCCACCCTTTTTGGTTCCAAGTAGAACTCGTTGGGTTCCATGTAGAACCCTCTGTGTAAAGGGTTCTACATGGAACCCAAAATAGTTCTACCTGGAAACAAAAAGGGTTCTCCTATGGGGACAGCCGAAGAACACTTTTGGAATCCTTTTTTCTAAGAGTGTATACTACCTGAGCTGGTCTAAGATGAAGACTGCTCAGTATCTGTAACAATAAATCAGGCCTGTAGTATCCTTATACACACACACATAGCTACAGTATGCATATTCATGGCCCAAGACTCACTTTCATGAAATATAGTAGAAGTCAGCGAATGCTTGATTAATAAGACCCTTCACCAACATATGCTACAATCGTCTGTCATCTCCCATATCCTGTGAACACGCTTGTCACACACCTGAAGCTGATCAGCACATGTGTCAGTCACTGAACAAGGACGAGGAAGCGCTGATTTGTTCAGACATGAAACATTATTTTGGGAATCAGTCTCGTAAGTCATCGCTATTGGTCATAGTATTTATTCCACTTGGCTCAGGTTACCCAGTTATCTTATGATGAGGGCTATGATGCTACAGAACAGAAATAGACTGTCTTCTGTAACACCCTGATCTGTTTCACCTGTCTTTGTGATTGTCTCCAACCCCTCCAGGTCTCGCGCATCTTCCCCATCATCCCCTGTGTATTTATACCTGTGTTCTCTGTCTGTCTGTTGCCAGTTTGTCTTGTTTGTTCAAGCCTACCAGCATTTTTGTATCAGCTCCTGCTTTTCCCCGTGTCTCTTTTCTCGTTCTCCTGTTTTTGACCCCTGCCTGTCTTGACCCTGAGCCTTCCTGCCGTCCTGTACCTTTGCCCCACCTCTGGATTACTGACCTCTGCCTAACCTGACCCTGAGCCTGCCTGCCGTCCTGTACCTTTGCCCCTGTTGCTCTAATAAACATTGTTACTTCGACACGGTCTGCATCTGGGTCTTACCTGATTCCTGATTGTACGAACATGCCATGACTGACCAAGCAGACCCGGACCAGCTGCGCAACACCATCTCCTCGCAAGGAGCTCGCTCAAGGAATTGCTTCATGGGCTGATGGAGGGGGTCCAAACGTCGGCTGAGCGCCATGACCGGGTGTTGGACATGCTGTGGGAGCAATACCGCGGGTTGTCTTGGCGTCAGCCTGCCACGGTGGTAACCCCACCGCCCCCCCAGTAACTTGGTGGTTAACAACGCCACCCCACCGGCCACTCCACCTTTCCGGAAGCCACGGTTACCTCCCCCGGAATGCTTTCATGGAGAGCCGAGCACCTGTCGGGCCTTTTTAGCTTAGTGTGCACTCATTTTCGAGCTTCAGCCCTCCTCCTTTCCCTTGGATCGCTGGTAGGACTCTCACTTGAGCTACCGCCATATGGGGAACAGCAGCTGGCCATATGCGTAAGCCTGCAGGTGTTCATGGGAGAGGTGAGGAAGGTTTTCGATGCCCCATTTTCCGGGAGAAAAGCTGCCCGGAAGCAAATCCAGCTCCGGCAGGACACCCGCACCGTGGCCGCAGTGGATTTCCGCACATTGGCAGCAGAGAGTACGTGGAACCCGGACGCATTGTTCGACATGTTCCTGCACAGCGTCTTGGAGGAGGTTAAGGATGAGCTTGCCCACGGATCTTGACTCTCTCATCACTTTGACCATCTTCATCAATGGGCGATTGTGGGAACGACGGATGGAGAGGGAATTGGATGTCGCTCGCCCATCCAGGGATTCTCTCTCGCCTCTGAGCCACCCCGGAAGTCCCCAACGGTCCCGTGGCTGAAGACACCCGAGGTTTCCCAACCTTCCTCGAGAGTCACCGAAGAAGCCCAAGGCACTGGAACGGCAACACAGGACCAGCACAAGGAGCTGTCTGTATTGCGGGACTTTTGGTCATTTTGTTTCCATGTGTCCGGTAATGGGCCATGCTCACCAGGGAGATAGTACTCGGTGGGTCTTCTGGAGAACGTTTCTGCTTCCCTTACTCGCACCCCTTTTCATGGGGAACCAGTTCAAATCTCTCCGGGTCCTCATTGACTGGGGCCGATGAGAGCTTTTTGGACGCCACACTGGATTCCGAGCTGAACATCCCCACTGAGCCGCTCTCCATTCCCATGGATGTTAGAGCACTGGATGGGCGCTGTATAGGTCAGTTCACCCATAACACCACTCCCATCAACCTACATGTGTCAGGGAATCACAGCGAGACCATTCTGTTCCTACTCATCAAGTCCCCCCAGATCCCCGTGGTTTTGGGATTCTCCTGGCTTAAGCGACACAACCCACTCATCAACTGGCCTACAGCTGCCATCATGGGCAAGAGCCACGCCCATTGTCTGAAGTCGGTGCAACCTGCCCCGGGATGTCTTCCTGGGTCCCCAGAAGCGGTTCTGGATCTCTCCGCCATCCTCGCGGAGTACCAGCATCTCCTAGAGGTGTTCGGCAAGTCCTAGACCACTTTCCTTCCACGGCACCGCCCCTATGACTGTGGGATTGACCTTCTCCCTAGCACAAGGTGGGGTGTCTGTACTCGCTGTTGGGACCCGAAACCAAGGCTATGGAGGACTACATTGGGGACTCCATAGCTACTGGATTTATCCGCCCCGCTTCCTCTTCCGCAAGGTTCTTCTTCGTGGAGAAGAAGGACAAGACCCTGCACCCATGCATTGACTACTTCACTCTTCACATCACTGTCAAGAGCCGTTATCCGCTACCACTCATTTCCTTCGTGCCGCTCCTGGGGGCTACTAAGCCTTCGAGACGCTCCAGGGGGCCACTGTGTTCTCCAAGCTGGATCTACGTAACGCCTATCACCTGGTGCGGATATAAGAGGGGGACGAGTGTAAGACCGCCTTTCACACTGCCAGCGGCCACTACGAATATCTGGTCATGCCCTTTAGTCTCACCAACGCCCCTGCTGTGTTCCAGGCTCTGGTGAATGACATTTTCCATTACATGCTGAACCTGTTCATCTTCGTCTACATTGATGACATCCTCGTCTTCTCCCGCTCCCCCCCAAGAAAATGTGCTCCATGTCCAGCAGGTTCTCCAGCGCCTTCTGGAGAACCAGTTAAGGTGGAAAAGTGAGGGTTCCATCACTCCACCATTCCTTTTCTTGGCTACATCATCTCTGTTGGGAGTGTCCAGAAGGATCCCGAGAAGGTAAAAGCGGTGGTGGATTGGCCTCAGCCTACGTCCAGGGTGCAGCTGCAATGCTTCCTGGGTTTCTCCAACTTTTATCATCATTTTATCCGGGGTTACAGCACCCTGGCCTCCCCCTGTCTACCCTCACCTCTACCAAGGTTCCGTTCACGTTCCGGGACCTTAAATACCGCTTCACCCTGGCTCCAATCCTGGTTCATCCGGGACCTTTCCAGTCAGTTGTTGGTGGAGGCCAATGCTTCGGATGTCGGATTGGGGGCTGTTCTGTCCCAATGTTCTGCCCTGGACCTTAAGCTGCCTTCTCCCACCGCCTCACCACCACAGAGAGGAATTACGATGTGGGGAATCAGGAGCATCTCGAGGTGAAGATGGCATTGGAAGAATGGAGGCACTGGCTCGACGGGGTGGAACATCAGTTTATAGTGTGGACCGACCACAAAAACCTGGAGTATCTCCGCACCGCCAAGCGCCTCAACTCCAGGCAGGCAAGATGGGCCCTGCTGTTTACCCGGTATAACTTTCCCCTATCCTACCGGCAGGGGTCCAACAACGTCAAGCCGGATACTCGTCTCAATGCCACCTCGTGCCTGGCGACGGTACTCAGCTGGGGTATTGGGAAACAGGTCCGGGTGATGCAGCGGTCCCAGCCGAACCCTGGGCGGGCCCAGGTATCCGGATGTTTGTGCCTGACTCTGTCGGCTCTGCGGTCCTGGAGTAGGCCCATTCCTCCAGGCTTGCCTTGCCTGCTCCAAGCGGACCCTGGCCTTCATGCCACAAGGCTTTTGGTGGCCTACCATGGTTCCGGACGTCGCCGCCTTTGTCACTGCCTGCATGGTCTGTGCACAGAACAAGACCCCTTGACAAGCTCTGACTGGCCTCGTCCAACCTCTGCCCATCCCTCATCGCCCCTGGTCCCACATCTCCCTGGACTTTGTCACGGGTCTCCGCCCATCTGATGGCAACACCGTCATTCTGACCGTGGTTGATCGCTTTTCCAAGGTCACCCACTTCATTCCTCTCCCCAAGTTACCCTCTACCAAGGAGACGGCTCAGCTCATGGTGCAGCACGTCTTCCGGATCCATGGACTTCCCGTGGACATTGTCTCCGGCCGCAGCCCTCAGTTCTCATCCCGGTTCTGGAAAGGGCTCTGCACCCTCATTGGGTCATCCGCTGCGTTCCACCCCCAGTCCAAATGCCAGTCAGAGCAAGCCAACCAGGACCTCGAGACCACCCTGCGCTGCCTGGTCTCTGCCAAACCCACCACCTGGAGCCAGCAGCTGGTCTGGGTGGAATAGGCCCACAACACCCTTCCCTGTTCTGCCATGGGTCTATCACCATTTGAGTGTTCCCTGGGGTATGAGCAGGAAGAGGAGGTCAGCACACCTTCTGGCCAGATATTTGTCCGCCGCTGTCTACGTATCTGTAGGAGAGCACGGTCGGCCCTCCTCAAGACCACCTCCAGGTATCGACAACAAGCGGATCGCCGTCGGACCCTGGCTCCTCGGTATCGTCTCGGGCAGAAGGTATGGCTGTCCACCCCGATATCTGCCCCTCCGGGTGGAATCCCACAAGCTCTCCCCCCGGTTTATTGGCCTGTTCCCATCTCTAGAATTATTGGTCCCTCTGCTGTTCATCTTCTGTTGCCCCATACCCTTCGGATACACCCCACCTTTCACGTGTCCCGAGTTAAACCCATGTCTCACAGCCCTTTGTCTCCTGCTCCTGCTTTTCCCCACTGTGGATCAGTGGAGGCTCCTCAGAGGAGGAAGGGCGGACCTTCCTCCACAGGGAATTTAATTTAAAATGATGTTTTAAACATTTAAAAAGTTTTTGGATAAAACTATATTAAATATAATCATGTTACCAAATAATTGATTAAAACACAATATTTTGTAAAGAAGGTCTACAGTACTCTGTAGGGTAGTACCATGGTGTAGCCGGAGGACAGCTAGCTTCCATCCTCTTGAGTACATTGACTACAATACAAAACCTAGGCGGCTCATGGTTCTCACCCCCTTCCATAGATTTACACAGTAATTATGACAACATCCGGAGAACGTCCCCCAGCCTATCAGAGCTCTTGTTGCATGAACTGACATGTTGTCCACCCAATCATAGGATCAGATAATGAATCTAGTACTGAAAGAATAAGCTACAGCTAGCGAGCACTGCAAAAAAGGTGGAGAGCAGTTGACTCAGAGAAAGAAAATAGTTGAACAAATTAATTTATTTCTAAATGAAGGAGAAGCAAGAGGAAAATAGAGAGAGATTTTGTCCCTTTTTTTCCCAGTTTCACTTAGCTACCTAGTTTAGCCTATTGAAACACCCTGCTCAAACAGAGGGATGCTATCTTAGCTAGCTGGCTATGACTATCCAACACAACACTTGAACTCTTCCAAGTCAAGGTAAGCTTTTGGTTTTACAAATGTAATTGCCACCGGGGCCTGCCGGTGTAACTGCTTACTGACTATACACTGTAACGTTACTGCATGATTTAACGGGTTTACTAACGCGTTAGTTATATTGGCTATGCTGACTATGACGTTACTTTAGCTAATATGGTGACAACAATGTAGTGGTTTGGCTTGAAAAGTTATTTTTTCCGCCTGTCACATACTGCGTATGTGTTGTGAATTGACGTCCACAAGCGAAGGGAAGAGGTGAACAGAGCAGAGCGCATAACGTAGATGCTAGAAGGAATACAACGCCGCTGCGATGAAACTGTAAACGGTGTTCAGGGGTGTATGCATTCTATCGATTCTGTGGAAAAATATTTCTTTAACAAAAGCAAACGGAACAAAACGGGGATAAACGTACACGCAACTGTAGGACTAATGATTACACCCGATATGGGCAAGAGTGTGCAAGGCAGTATTGAATGTCGCTGTCTGTCCATGTGTCACTCTCTGTCACATCAAATGTCTCTCGACCAGTGTGCACATACGTTGTACATTTTAATTCATAGGCAAGGCTGTAGCAACCTCATGATGGGTATAGGGGAAATTCGATTATCATGTAGTAGCCTAAACCTATCGCTGTTACATTTAACTGGGTAAATAAATAGGTCACACTCATATTTGTTTTTGTCCTCCCTCATCTGAAATGGCACTGACTGCCACTGATGGGGATATATTTATGCAGGTGATCCTAAATGGTGCAATGCACAGTAGTGATTAACTGACATTTCATTGGCTCTTAAAGTGGGATAAGAGTTACATAGTTGAGGTAGTCTACACTCTTAGAAGAAAGGTGCTATCTAGAGCCTAAATATTGTCATTTGGCTGTCCCCATAGGAGAACCCGTTTGGTTCCAGATAGAACCCTTTTGGTTCCAGGGACAATTCTTTTGGGTTCCATGTAGAAACCTTTCCATAGAGGGTTCTACATGGAACCCAAAATGGTTCTACCTGGAACAAAAAGGGTTATTTTTAACGGGTTCTCCTATTCGGGACAGCTGAAGAACCCGTTTGAAAACCTTTTTTCTTAGAGTGTAGTGTGGTGTGATGACTAACATCAAACAGTACCTGAGAGGACAATGCCTCAAAAATCGCTTTATGTAATACTCTAATATATAACCATTGTGTTGTTGTATATATTACTGTATATCACCTTGAATACAATGTGGCAGGGTATACAGTGCATTCAGAAAGTATTGAGACCATTTTACTTTAACATTTTGTTATGTTACAGCCTTACTCTAAAATAGATTAAATACATGTTTTTCCTCATCAATCTACACACAATCTACACCCTATAATGATGAAGTTTGTATAGGTTTTTAAACATTTTTGCAAATGTATTACAATAAAAACAGAAATACCTTATTTACATAAGTATTCAGACTATTACACTTGAAATTGAGCTCAGGTGAATCGTGTTTCCATTTCAACAACTTGACAACTTGATTGGAGTCCACCTTCGGTAAATTAAATTGACTGGACATGATTTGGAAAGGCACACACCTGTCTATATAAGGTCCCACAGTTGACAGTTCATGTCAGAGCAAAAACCAAGCCATGATGTCGAAGGGAGCGTCACGTCTGGAGGAAACCTGGCACCATCCCTACGGTGAAGTATGGTGGCGGCAGCATCATGCTGTGGGGATGTTTTTCAGTGTCAGGGACTAAGAGACTAGTCAGGATCGAGGCAAAGATGAATGGAGCAAAGTACAGCAAGATCCTTGATGAAAACCTACTCCAGAGTGTTCAGGACCTCCAGACTGGGGACAAGGTTCACCTTCCAACTGGACAACGTCCCTAAGCACACAGCCAAGACAACACAGGAGTAGCTTCGGGACAAGTCTCTGAATGTTCATGAGTGGCCCAGCCAGTGCCCGGACTTGAACCCGATCCAACATCTCTGGAGAGACCTGAAAATAGCTGTGCAGCGATGCTCCCCTCCAACCTGACCGCGCTTGAGAGGATCTGCAGAGAAGAATGGGAGAAACTCCCCATATACTGGTGTGCCAAGCTTCTAGCGTCATACCCAAGAAGACTCATGGCTGTAATTGCTGCCATAGGTGCTTCAACAAAGTACTGAGTAAAAGGTCTGAATACAATACTTATGTAAATGTGATATTTCAGTTGTTTATTTGTAAAACATTTTCCAAAAAATATTAAAACCTGTTTTTTGATTTGCCATTATGGGGTATTGTTTGTAGATTGATGAGGGGAAAAAACAATTTCATCCATTTTATAATTTTTTAACATTTATTTTAATTTTACTATGCAAGTCAGTTAAGAACAAATTCTTATTTTCAATGACGGCCTAGGAACAGTGGGTTAACTTTCTGTTCAGGGGCAGAACAACAGATTTGTACCTTGTCAACTCGGGGATTCGACCTTGCAACGTTTCGGTTACTAGTCCAACGCTCTAACCATGAGGCTACCCTGCCGCCCCAGAATAAGTCTGTAACATAACAAAATGTGGAAAAAGTCAAGGGGTCTGAATACAGCTAGCAACAGGAGGCTAGCAAAACATTTGGCGAACTTCCTGGTCAGAGATGTTCTTTTCATAGACTTTTAATAAAAAATTGTATAGCTCATAACTCACCCAGTTTACACAGCAATGGGCTTTAGAGAAAGTACACAATAAACGTCAGCGATAGGTATAAAATAAATAGATGCCATATACCTGGGCGTTTGACATTTTCACAACTCCATAAGTGGAAAGGGAAGTGTTCACAAGGTGTCCCTTTTAATAGTATGCAGTGTAAAACCTTTTCTCAAGTCCTTCTCTTTCCAGGCAGAACACCTATTAATTATAGACTGAAAGCCAAGAGCTGCAAATTATCCAGTTACAGGGACTTGTCCCCTTTGGGCCCCCAGGCCTCATTGTTCTCCCCAAGCCTCACCATATTCATTATAAATAAACACAATGGAAATATCCCGGTGTGGTTTTTCATATGACTTAGTGGATTGGTTCCAGTAGTTCACAGGATTATACAGTACTAATAGCAGTTACTGTCTCAGTTGGGGGAATTGGTTTGTGGCATTTAGTCAGGGTAGGGTCAAGCCAAAGAGTCTACTGGTTGAAGTAAAATCCTTCTGTGATTTAGCAGTATAACCAGGATGTATAACGCCAGTAGTTCAGGCTGTAGAAATTTGTATTAACATTCCTCTAACCTGAGACAGAGCAAACATCACATTTTATGACCAAGATATTGCTGCTTGGAGGATTGCAAAAATTTGTTGACACTTCATTGCCACTGTAGAACAACCCTCTTCTCCTTCCTTTCAAAAGCATCCCTCACTGTGTGTCATTCAAACACCAGGGGATGGGAGACCTTGAATCCCACCTAGTAACTAGCTACCTCTCCTTGGTGCATTCTTATTTTAATGGAGGCGTCTGCTCCGTGTCTGAAGGAATCTGAAGGTTCTAGCATGTTTTATTTATTTATTTATTTATTTTATTTAACCTTTATTTAACCAGGTAGGCAAGTTGAGAACAAGTTCTCATTTACAATTGCAACCTGGCCAAGATGAAGCAAAGCAGTTCGACACATACACCAACACAGAGTTACACATGGAGTAAAACAAACATACAGTCAATAATACAGTAGAAAAATAAGTCAATATACAATGTGAGCAAATGAGGTGAGATAAGGGAGGTAAAGGCAAAAAAAGGCCATGGTGGCGAAGTAAATACAATATAGCAAGTAAAACACTGGAATGGTAGATTTGCAGTGGAAGAATGTGCAAAGTAGAGGTAAAATAATGGGGTGCAAGGAGCAAAATAAATAAATACACGTGGAAGAGGTAGTTGTTTGGGCTAAATTATAGATGGGCTATGTACAGATGCAGTAATCTGTGAGTTGCTCTGCCAGCTGGTGCTTAAAGCTAGTGAGGGAGATGTGTTTCCAGTTTCAGAGATTTTTGTAGTTCGTTCCAGTCATTGGTAGCAGAGAACTGGAAGGAGAGGGGGCCAAAGGAAGAATTGGTTTTGGGGGTGACCAGAGAGATATACCTGCTGGAGCGCGTGCTACAGGTGGGTGCTGCTATGGTGACCAGCGAGCTGAGATAAGGGGGACTTTACCTAGCAGGGTCTTGTAGATGACCTGGAACCAGTGGGTTTGGCGACGAGTATGAAGCGAGGGCCAGCTAACGAGAGCATACAGGTCGCAGTGGTGGGTAGTATATGGGACTTTGGTGACAAAACGGATGGCACTGTGATAGACTGCATCCAATTTATTGAGTAGGATATTGGAGGCTATTTTGTAAATGCCATCGCCAAAGTCGAGGATCGGTAGGATGGTGAGTTTTACGAGGGTATGTTTGGCAGCATCAGTGAAGGATGCTTTGTTGCGAAATAGGAAGCCAATTCTAGATTTAACTTTGGATTGGAGATGTTTGATGTGAGTCTGGAAGGAGAGTTTACAGTCTAACCAGACACCTAGGTATTTGTAGTTGGCCACATATTCTAAGTCAGAACCGTCCAGAGTAGTGATGTTGGACATGCGGGCAAGTGCAGGCAGCGATCGGTTGAAGAGCATGCATTTAGTTTTACTTGTATTAAAGAGCAGTTGGAGGCCACGGAAAGAGAGTTGTATGTCATTGAAGCTCATCTGGAGGGTTGTTAACACAGTGTCCAAAGAAGGGCCAGAAGTATACAGAATGGTGTCGTCTGCGTAGAGGTGGATCAGAGAATCACCGGCAGCAAGAGCGACATCATTTATTCATACAGAGAAGAGAGTCGTCCCAAGAATTGAACCCTGTGGCACCCCCATAGAGACGGCCAGAGGCCCGTACAACAGGCCCTCCGATTTGACACACTGAACTCTATCAGAGAAGCAGTTGGTGAACCAGGCGAGGTAATCATTTGAGAAACCAAGGCTGTCGAGTCTGCCGATGAGGATGTGGTGATTGACAGAGTCGAAAGCCTTGGCCAGGTCAATGAATACGGCTGCACAGTATTGTTTCTTATCAATGGCGGTTAAGATATCGTTTAGGACCTTGAGTGTGGCTGAGGTGCACCCATGACCAGCTCTGAAACCAGATTGCATAGCGGAGAAGGTGCGTGGGATTAAAATTGGTCGGTAATCTGTTTGTTGACTTGGCTTTTGAAGGCCTTAGAAAGGCAGGGTAAGATAGATATAGGTCTGTAGCAGTTTGGGTCAAGAGTGTCCCCCCCTTTGAAGAGGGGGATGACCGCAGCTGCTTTCCAATCTTTGGGAATGTTGTAGCAGTGATCATCAACTAGATTCAGCCACGGGTTGATATTTTCTTGAGCGGATGCTCAGGCGACTGGAACATAATTACAAATATTTTGTAGACTGCAAATTGACCACAAGAAGCCCAAACTGATTTCATATTTGAATAAAGCATAATAATTTCAAATCTTGCTTACTTTCGTATACAATCACATATATCTATTTATTATGGGTGGAAATACTTTGAAACAGATTTCCAAAATTAAAATCACTTGGAGCTGATTAGCCAGGGTGTTTTTACAGTGTTTAATGCCCCCCCCAAAAAAGAAAGAAAATCAGTGCAGGCGCCAATTGGGGAACCCTGATGTATAGCCTGAGCCCGGGGACTGAGGAGGCTGTAGCGTGTGGTGTTCAGCTCAGCAGGGTCCCTCTGAGAGCTGGCTGAGAGCAGAATGACTTGCCGTGACAGGGTTTGCCAATAACTGAACCTGACAGACAGGTGTGAAGCCCCCTACCGCCAAATAAGAATCTAGCCCATTACATTGGCGACTGCAGCCACCTACTGGGCGCTTGACAGCCTGAGGGATGAGGTGGAACTGTTGTGTTGTTGTGCTATAGGGTGTGTGGGGGCATCTGACAGAATCCCTATGTGCCTCTATACCACGTCAAAGAGAGCCACAGACACAGCCTTTCCTGGGTATCAGACTCAGATGGTCGTTTTACCACATCTCATATTAAGGATATATAGCGACAGCAGTAAAGCACAATTCCTTGGATAGACAGCCACACTGGTAGACTGGTAGCTAACTTCACCAGTCTCAGACATCCATGTCCAATAGACATTAATCACTCCAAGTTATAAACCTGCTCTATTTATTTCACTGCCTGTCAGACAAACAGACTTGACTGTTCGAAATATTCACCAAGCAAATTAGAGTTTCAGTGCCAAGCCGAATGCTTTTGATTTTTCTTTGCCAACCACACAGTGCAGATGTACGGTATAATATTTCTGTAGGTTTCAAATGAGCATTATTACTTCAGCATTGATGTTGTGCCAAATGAACTCATTGCAGTTTTTTAAAAGCCACAGTTATTTAAAGCAAGCAAATTGAACATTAAAACTGCATAAAACCATCTGCTTGAGCCTCCATCACTGTAATTTCTCCCACAATGGATGGGGAGGGATGAGGAAGGGTTTTACGGGAGCGGTGGGGTAAGGGGGTTCATTTCTAAATTCTGGTCACGTTCATAACATATCTGTGGGAAAGGTCAGTTTTCAGTGTCGAGATCAGGTTTAGGTTAGGGCTAGGTTGAAGATAACAAAGGTTAAGACAAGAGGATTATAATATCCCATAATGCTTTGCAGCAATGAGAAAGAATTCTAAACAATGGCACCAGCAATGCTAGTTAGTAACAATCATTTTGTTTATTTTAAAACGCTTCCTCATGGAATTATTAGCTTGTCCTAACCTGGCTATCTTCAACCTAGGATCAGGGAACACCTGGCTTGCTTCAACCTAGGGTCAGGGAACACCTGGCTATCTTCAACCTAGGGTCAGGGAACACCTGGCTTTCTTCAACCTAGGGTCAGGGAACACCTGGCTATCTTCAACCTAGGGTCAGGGAACACCTGGCTATCTTCAACCTAGGGTCAGGGAACACCTGGCTATCTTCAACCTAGGGTCAGGGAACACCTGGCTATCTTCAACCTAGGGTCAGAGAACACCTGGCTTTCTTCAACCTAGGGTGGCTATCTTCAACCTAGGGTCAGGGAACACCTGGCTTTCTTCAACCTAGGGTCAGGGAACACCTAGGGTCAGGGAACACCTGGCTATCTTCAACCTAGGGTCAGGGAACACCTGGCTATCTTCAACCTAGGGTCAGGGAACACCTGGCTATCTTCAACCTAGGGTCAGGGAACACCTGGCTATCTTCAACCTAGGGTCAGGGAACACCTGGCTATCTTCAACCTAGGGTCAGGGAACACCTGGCTCTTGATGGCAAAAAACGTTGCTGGTTTAGTACTAGAGAAAGTGTATGGGGATGCTGTATCCCCCAAATGAAAACCAAAATATAGGTTTCAGGTATCTGTCCTTGATCTTGATAGAAATTCCAAGACACATTGGTACACCAGGCAGTGCCTTTGCTTTTAGATGGACAAGGCATTCTCTGGGCAATATATATATATATATATGTTGTACAATATTCTATCCGAACAAAGGTTTCTCTAGTTTGTCTATACTCATTTTCTCTCATGGGTCAGAGAGGAGCTTGGCTGGGGGAGTTGAATTCCTTGAGTCAAAACGTGGAAGTATACAGTATGTGTTCTATTACTGAGAACATCACGCTTCAATACTTTCACTGTACTCCAGAGAGGGAGAGAGAAAGAGAAATCTAACAAACAAAAAACATGATAAGCTCAGCCTGTCCTGCTTCTTGACAGGATGCTGAAATTCAGTAATTGTTACAGGAGTAAAAATCCCTCAGGTGAAAAATGAAACATTACACAGTCCCTAAATATCTACAGCCACTTTATCTGGCATATACAGTGCCTTGCGAAAGTATTTGGCCCCCTTGAACTTTGCGACCTTTTGCCACATTTCAGGCTTCAAACATAAAGATATAAAACTGTATTTTTTTGTGAAGAATCAACAAGTGGGACACAATCATGAAGTGGAACGACATTTATTGGATATTTCAAACTTTTTTAACAAATCAAAAACTGAAAAATTGGGCGTGCAAAATTATTCAGCCCCCTTAAGTTAATACTTTGTAGCGCCACCTTTTGCTGTGATTACAGCTGTAAGTCACTTGGGGTATGTCTCTATCAGTTTTGCACATCGAGAGACTGACATTTTTTCCCATTCCTCAGCTCGAGCTCAGTGAGGTTGGATGGAGAGCATTTGTGAACAGCAGTTTTCAGTTCTTTCCACAGATTCTCGATTGGATTCAGGTCTGGACTTTGACTTGGCCATTCTAACACCTGGATATGTTTATTTTTGAACCATTCCATGTAGATTTTGCTTTATGTTTTGGATCATTGTCTTGTTGGAAGACAAATCTCCGTCCCAGTCTCAGGTCTTTTGCAGACTCCATCAGGTTTTCTTCCAGAATGGTCCTGTATTTGGCTCCATCCATCTTCCCATCAATTTGAACCATCTTCCCTGTCCCTGCTGAAGAAAAGCAGGCCCAAACCATGATGCTGCCACCACCATGTTTGACAGTGGGGATGAGCTGTGTTGCTTTTACGCCAAACATAACGTTTGAATTGTTGCCAAAAAGTTAAATTTTCATCTGACCAGAGCACCTTCTTCCACATGTTTGTGTCTCCCAGGTGGCTTGTGGCAAACTTTAAACGACACTTTTTATGGATATCTTTAAGAAATGGCTTTCTTCTTGCCACTCTTCCATAAAGGCCAGATTTGTGCAATATACGACTGATTGTTGTCCTATGGACAGAGTCTCCCACCTCAGCTGTAGATCTCTGCAGTTCATCCAGAGTGATCATGGGCCTCTTGGCTGCATCTCTGATCAGTCTTCTCCTTGTATGAGCTGAACGTTTAGAGGGACGGCCAGGTCTTGGTAGATTTGCAGTGGTCTGATACTCCTTCCATTTCAATATTATCGCTTGCACAGTGCTCCTTGGGATGTTTAAAGCTTGGGAAATCTTTTTGTATCCAAATTCGTCTTTAAACTTCTTCACAACAGTATCTCGGACCTGCCTGGTGTGTTCCTTGTTCCTCATGATGCTCTCTGCGCTTTTAACGGACCTCTGAGACTATCACAGTGCAGGTGCATTTATACGGAGGCTTGATTACACACAGGTGG
This sequence comes from Oncorhynchus keta, assembly GCF_023373465.1. Taxonomy (NCBI): domain Eukaryota; kingdom Metazoa; phylum Chordata; class Actinopteri; order Salmoniformes; family Salmonidae; genus Oncorhynchus; species Oncorhynchus keta. The sequence continues at coordinate 34,188,150 of NC_068447.1, forward strand.
ATTGTATTTATCATCATTAGTCATTTAGGTCAACATTGGATCATTCAGAGATCCTCACTGAACTTCTGGAGAGAGTTTGCTGCACTGAAAGTAAAGGGGCTGAATAATTTTGCACGCCCAATTTTTCAGTTTTTGATTTGTTAAAAAAGTTTGAAATATCCAATAAATGTCGTTCCACTTCATGATTGTGTCCCACTTGTTGTTGATTCTTCACAAAAAAATACAGTTTTATGTCTTTATGTTTGAAGCCTGAAATGTGGCAAAAGGTCGCAAAGTTCAAGGGGGCCAAATACTTTCGCAAGGCACTGTATATTTCTAAGGGTTGTCATGGCAGAACCACCATACATTGCTTGAAAGAAATCAACAAAAACATACATGTATTTTCATATTTAGCTAATAAAAGTATTTAGCTTATTGTCATTGTCCACCTCCAACTCTTATTAGGGAGTCCATTTGCTATTACCAGATTTAAGAAGCATCCCAAAACTTTCATTCTATGTTTCATAGTCTCTGTAATACTTGATTTGGATAATCCCATACACCTTTAGTCAAAGTTTTCAGCCATTTTCTCCACAATTGAAGAGCTAAGAACTGTTATTTTATGGAGGAACAATGGAAGCGAGTCTTGCAGGTAGAGTACAGTGAAGCGGGATGTCAGCAGGGATCCTGTTTGATTTGTTATCTGTGTTTTAGACAAGCTCCCCTGGGATGAAAACCTGAGTGAGCCTCGTGGGTGGGACACCAAACACTCCATGTGTGACAGGAACAGTCCATTGTCGTTTTTGATATACTGCTGTATGTTATATATTTCTTTCCTTTCTTTCAAAGGAACATAAAACCACAGGTAAAAAAAACGCACATGAGGACAAGAACAAGAATCCCAAACATAGTGAAATACAAGTGCAGTACAATCCAATCACATCATTTGTAACTTTAGAGAAGCTCTGTTGGATGTAGGTGAAATACTTTGATGAGTTAAATGCAAGGGAAATAGTGAATATTCAAGTGCTCTAAAATAAGACATTGTTAGCAGCTTCCAAATACAGTTTAGCAGCCCCTTTTAATGATGTTCAGGTAGGAGGCAGAGCAGAACATAGACCCTCCTCATGACTTCAAAGCCAGAACAAAAATATGAGGCCAGCACACATTTTTTCCTTACAAAAGGAGACAGGAAACAGTTTCACTTAACCTCAAAGTAGACAAAAGTGGAGCAAAGTTTGGCGTGAGGACAGATTCCATGAATCTGTGTCCAGCGGGATAGTTTCACCACCCTGTCCTTCTGTGCCCCCTCAGTCAGAGCCAGCTGTTTAAGTCTGATGACCTCTGTCGGTTCCTGTGGAGCCCTCTGGACATGTGCCAGAGACCACAGACACGACTGAAGCCTCAGTGTCCCCATGAGCTTTCCAATTATGAGACACACAGAGTGGCCAGAGAGACACACAGTAGCCTGTTCAGGCAGCGAGGAAGACTTGGCCTGTTGTCAGGATAGACCAAGGAGTTGAGGTGACAGGACTATGGACCATTCCCAACTGACTCATCTCGTGTTGTATAATCAGTCATTACACATCAAGCACAATGCACTGTGCATTGTAAGACATCCACCTACATGGATGAGCTAAAGGTATTCTCCTCGCATAAGTAGAGTTGTGACACATCTTTGCTCTAACATTCTAAGGAGTAAGATTATGTCCCTTATTTAAACATTTTTTATGTAAAGAGACATTACCATACTTAAATAGTGCCTTACTTTGCATGTGGCACTTGAAATGCGAGGTGCTGCATGTTGTTAATTTGCATAATTTAACAGATACATCAGCGCGGGTGGAGGAGGAGGTGGTGGAGGAGGGGGAGAGAGGAGGACTGACGTGGGTGTAAGGGGCTGCAGGCACTGGGCACAGCTGGTTTGTACACCAATAGTGGCTGCGGGGGTGAACATACTAGTGTCAGGATCAATGGGAGCTGCAACTGAACAGATCAAAGCCAACCACAGTGTGAGGCAGGGAGAGGAGAGGGAGAGGGGAGGAGGATAGCTCTGCAGCAAACTGCTTTCAGACCGCAGTAGAATGACGCATGCTGGTGGAATACTGTACTGTAGTTGCAGGTACAGTATGAGTAAGGTTTCGTCCAGGTTAACTTCTCCTGTGCTGCAGAGTTTTAGCCTCCGAGGAGCCTCTGATCTACAGACTTGCTAAATGCATTAGTTCATTCCGGAACATATTACGCAGAGCTGAACTCACCAACATGCGTCATAGCTCACACATATCACTCTCCCAAGGTAACCACCCCTCACCCTGTTTCAAATAAATTATTCAGTATAGGCTATATGCAGGAAAATGAACTCTGAACAATGGCTATTACAGCTCAGTGTGAACAGACTCCTAGTGGTACTGTAGCTTCAGTATACAAAGATGGGATTTCTGTTTACATTTTAGGATATGACCAGATTTCTACATCTATCAGTAGATTTTACTGCTACTGTGTAAACTTGCATTCCTAATAACCACAAAATGAATATACAAACCATTCTGCCTTAAAACATCCTTAGGAGTCTATTGTCACACACATGCATCAATCTAAGTAACATAAAACAATCCCCGTCAGTTTAAGGTAGAAATATCTGCATCCGCCTATGTCGGCCTTCTGCGTCTGCGGTGGAAGGTGGCCAAGCTACAGCGGTGTTTGTCAGACCAAGAGACATTCCCAAAAATAGGTATTCTCACTAAAACTTCTGTCGCGTCTGAACAGTTTGGCCTAAAATCTAATATGGCCACTATGGATAGATGAGACTCACACGGTGGTGTCCTCTGTTTTGCTCTGACCTCCACAAGCCCCACAGGTCTCGTCTGAAGTCGGCACCGCCAATGTGCCTACTTCTGTCTGAAACCAGGGCATAAAATGAACTCCTGCCACCGGCCAGATGCAGGTAGACTTTGTTATTGGAGGGTAAGAATGCCTACTTCACCAGCCACAGTGGCGGGTGGTCAATTTGCAGGTCTCTACAGTGCGAGCATTACGTTCACATTTGTGAATAAAAATACAGTCAAAAGTTAAGTATGAGGATATGAATTGCGATTTCTAGCAGAAAAATGCTGAAGTAGCTATTTTGTTTCATAGCTGCTAATCACACAAATAAATCTGAATCCTACATCCCACCTCGTACAGCAACAGCTTTGCTCACTGTGAGTGAAGTGCTGGTAGATTGATTTTTGGAGGCGCTGGCACAGCCATAAAAGTGGGTCTAATTTACTTAAGTCAGCAATGTGATACTTTCCTTGTGTTTCTTGTCTATTTACAATGTTTTGTTCAGAAGCTCCGTTGTTTTTCAATATTAGTTTAAATCTGCAGCTTCAACTGATAGCGAAGAGACTCTGTAGACGCTGTCTACTACTTGTCACATCCCAAATCTCACACACACAGATACTACCTGACATGACTCCAGTGGCCCCATTACTAGGGTAACGTCCCGCCCTTAAAAGGGGTAGCTGAAATTTTTTCTCATCTGATATTTTGGTTAAATATTTGTATTAAATTGAGCAATACACCACATTACTTCTTACTAATACATTATTGTTTTAGACACATTACAGAGCATGGTCATCTGTTTTTTGCTGTAATTATGGTGAGAAATTATTTTGGCTGGTAAAAAATCTGAGTTGCTGGTAGATCTTTTCATCTACCTGCTACAGTGGCTGATGGAACAAAAAGTACATTTTAGGCTCTGGTCTGAACCGTGTTGGCTACAAATTCTATGGAAAGATGAGATTCTCACACACCAGTGTTAGGGGACTCATCTGAAGGTAACCCGGTACCTTTTCAAAAATGTATGAAGGTAGTTTTTGTGCCAATAAAAAGGGGTTAAATACACTACATGGCCAAAAGTATCCGGACACTTCTTGAAATTAGTGGATTAGTCTATTTCAGCAACACCCGTTTCTGACAGGTGTATAAAATAGAGCACACCCCATGCAATCTCCATAGACAAACATTGGCTTTACTGAAGAGCGCAGTGATTTTTTTATGTGGCGGTGTCATAAGATGTTACCTTTCCAACTTGACTGGCCTGCACAGAGCCCTGACCTCAACCATATCGAACAACTTTATGATGAATTGGAACACCGACTGCGAGTCAAGCCTAATCGCCCAACATCAGTGCCTAATGCTCTAATGGCTGAATGGAAGCAAGTCCACGCAGTGATGTTCCAACATTTAGTGGATTGCCTTCCCAGAAGACTGGTGGCTGTTATGGCAGCAAAGGGGGGACCAGCTCCATATTAATGCCCATGATTTTGGAATGAGATGTTAGAAGAGCAGGTGTCCACATACTTTTGGCCATGTAGTGTGTGTCCAAAAAACACAAAGATTTCCTGAGCTTTCTTATATCTCCTAGATAAAGGAAAAACGCTTCAAAACCGTATTCCTTATTTTTTTTACTGTATCTTTTGCCATTTATGAATGTGTTATTCAATGCATTTATGTAGTCTATATAGTAATGGCTAAATTCAATATGTGTTCAAATAATTGTTTTATTTTGGCTGGATTCCTACAGGAGTCTGACAATTCTAAATCAAATAACTAAATTATCCACGGTATGACCTTCTTAAAACAATTCCATAGTCATCCCCTCAAAGGCTTAGACTTTTAGAGGTTAAAACATTCTGAAAACTTACTTAAGTCAACATCTGTCTCTCCAGATCCATCGGTCTCTTCTTGGTGATTCTTCAAGGTGACAGCATATGCCAATAACCCTGGAGGCTGTAGCTGTAGCCTAGTGACAGAAAACATTTGGAGAGAGATCAGGCCAATTTCACTAAACTGTCAGTCATATCTAAGATGTCTGTATCAGGGTCATACAGCAGTCATGATCTTCCTTCAAATAACCAGGATCACATCCAAACATATCTTGATTTGTTTAACATTTTTTTGGTTCCCAAATACTATTGCAATATGTAATTGTATAGACCCCCCCATCACTATTGAGTAGTAAATTGTTTTAACTGGCTTGCCTAGATAAATAAAGGTTAATTTAAAAATGTTTTAATAGCTATTTATCTTATGGAGTCAGAAACTTTATAATAGGCTAATTGCTTTGTCTTATTATGAGTAGCATGTGATGTATATACACATATCAAATATTACTGCCCACTAGAGCTTTTCACTGTCTAGTAGTGTAATTTATAACCTACAGGGACCTGGGGCCAATCAAAGTGCATCAGCATAAGAAGAGGTGTCTTTGTATTTTATGTTGTAACATGAAACTCATTATTGAGTGTCATAAAATCTGCTCAGTTAAATCCCAAAGTGTGCAGGGAAGAAGCTCCGGAAAGATCACTGACCATCATAAATCTGAAATTACTTGAGCAAGCAGGAATAGAGATTACTTATCAAGTGGGAAAAGTGTTCAGCACTTGAGGCAGTCTTTAAGACTTCCGCACTGGCACTACAACAGTACATTCAGCAGAGTGAATCCAGATCTATTATGACAGATTTTTGGCACAAACACAAATAATATGGAAACCTTTTGACTTATTATTTAATACATACATTGAAAAAAAGGAATTATAGGACTGGTTGACAAGATCAATAGTGGACCCAGGGTCTTGTCAGTGGGGTGAGAAGCATCAAGAGGTACGCAGGATTCGATTGCAAAATGGTGGTATTTATTTACAGGTGTAGAAAGTGAAGATGGATCCAAAATATGTACAAGATGTTGAGGAACACTGACATATACTTTCAAAACAACAAACAATAATCTAAATGGTAAATATACAGAAGCTTCGACTGGCTTCTAAGGCAATGCACCTTCAAACTAGACGGAGCAACTATAACTTAGACAGATCATCAATAATCCCTCAGTTGAGAGCCCAGAGGAAACATATCACTCCTTCCTAAACTCTCCCGAAATGAGAAACCTGAAAAGGTTAGAAGGCCACCTAAACAGGTATTTCATCAATGTAACATTTAGAATTACCATCACAATTAATACTTATCAAATGTCATCATATCAATGGCCAACACATTTCCCAATATCAGGACATATTATAACATAGAGTTAACATAGAATAAATGTATTAGGAAAACTGACCATGTGCGCACATGCTGGGTAACCATGTGGCTTCACCAGCTCTCACTCTCCAAATCAGTCCACAAACAATCCACTGTGGTGAGTAGGCTACAGTTTGGTGAGACAATGTAACTTTAAACTCTAACACATTTCTACTCGCTTGTGATATTTTGTATAACTGTGGGACTTAGTGATAGGATATGCTTGAAAATGCTTGCATGAAAACTAAACAACTACAGTATGTTTTGGACACAGTGCCCTTAGCTCCCGTTTGACAAGCACTTCTGTCCCGGCAACGGCATAGGAAGTCTACCTAGTAGCCAATATCAGGGTGAAGCAATAGTACACCCATCATTAGTACTTTAAATTAAAAATAATACTCTTTTCAGTTTTATAACTGAAAATGTACAATTATCTCTGTAAAACGAAAAGTGACGTACGACTCAGAGTCATCCTCTTGCTTCAAGACTCCAAACTGTCTGACCTATAGCAGAGCGCTTTCAACGCACCCACTCCTTTCCACACGCCCACTAATTTTCTTTTGACACACCCACTCATTTCCACAAGCCCACTCATTTCCTTGACACACCCACTCCTTTCCACACACCCACTACTTTCCACACGCTCACTACTTTCCTCCACAAGCCCACTAATTTCCTTGACACGCACACTCCTTTCCACACACCCACTACTTTCCACACGCTCACTACTTTCCTCCACAAGCCCACTAATTTCCTTGACACGCACACTCCTTTCCACTCGCCAACTATTTATTTTTGACACACCCACTCTTTCCACACACCCACTATTTCCTTTTTGACACACCCTCTCTTTTCCACATGCCCACTATTTATTTTCTACACACCCACACCTTTCCACAAGCCCTTGACACAGCCACACCTTTTCACAAGCCCTTGACACAGCCACACCTTTCCACAAGCCCTTGACACAGCCACACCTTTCCACAAGCCCTTGACAAAGCCACACCTTTCCACAAGCCCTTGACACAGCCACACCTTTCCACAAGCCCTTGACACAGCCACACCTTTCCACAAGCCCTTGACACAGCCACACCTTTCCACAAGCCCTTGACACAGCCACACCTTTCCACAAGCCCTTGACACAGCCACACCTTTCCACAAGCCCTTGACACAGCCACACCTTTCCACAAGCCCTTGACAAAGCCACACCTTTCCACAAGCCCTTGACAAAGCCACACCTTTCCACAAGCCCTTGACACACCCACTCCTTTCCACAAGCCCTTAACAAAGCCACACCTTTCCACAAGCCCTTGACACAGCCACACCTTTCCACAAGCCCTTGACACAGCCACACCTTTCCACAAGCCCTTGACACACCCATACCTTTCCACAAGCCCTTGACACAGCCACACCTTTCCACAAGCCCTTGACACACCCACTCCTTTCCACAAGCCCTTGACACAGCCACACCTTTCCACAAGCCCTTGACACACCCACTCCTTTCCACAAGCCCTTGACACACCCACTCCTTTCCACAAGCCCTTGACACACCCACTCCTTTCCACAAGCCCTTGACACAGCCACACCTTTCCACAAGCCCTTGACACACCCACACCTTTCCACAAGCCCTTGACACACCCACTCCTTTCCACAAGCCCTTGACAAAGCCACACCTTTCCACAAGCCCTTGACACAGCCACACCTTTCCACAAGCTCTTGACACACCCACACCTTTCCACAAGCCCTTGACAAAGCCACACCTTTCCACAAGCCCTTGACACAGCCACACCTTTCCACAAGCCCTTGACACACCCACACCTTTCCACAAGCCCTTGACACAGCCACACCTTTCCACAAGCCCTTGACACACCCACACCTTTCCACAAGCCCTTGACACAGCCACACCTTTCCACAAGCCCTTGACACACCCGCTCCTTTCCACAAGCCCTTGACACACCCGCTCCTTTCCACAAGCCCTTGACACAGCCGCACCTTTCCACAAGCCCTTGACACACCCACTCCTTTCCACAAGCCCTTGACACAGCCACACCTTTCCACAAGCCCTTGACACACCCACTCCTTTCCACAAGCCCTTGACACACCCACTCCTTTCCACAAGCCCTTGACACACCCACTCCTTTCCACAAGCCCTTGACACACCCACTCCTTTCCACAAGCCCTTGACACACCCACTCCTTTCCACAAGCCCTTGACACACCCACTCCTTTCCACAAGCCCTTGACAAAGCCACACCTTTCCACAAGCCCTTGACACACCCACTCCTTTCCACATGCCCATTACTTTCCTTTCAACACACCCACTTGCCCATACTCCGGTCACCATATTGGGCTGCAGCTACCCCCTTTTCGATTCCCTGGGACATTTCGATAAAAAATGTAATAATAATCAGACAGACAAATCATGAGATTGGGTAGACAGGGCATAAAATGCAGGTGGGAATTTTGGTCATGTTAAGCTAGAGCAACAAGTGAATACCGCACCTCTGATGCACCTCCCATTTCTGACTCATCCTCTGTCCCAACTGACGGCAGAACTTCTACAGACGTATAAGCTGGAGCATTGGTACATTGTGGAAGGCAACTCATCTAGAGAGACTACGTGCTCCACAGTGCACATACTTTCAAGGAGACATAAAGGGAATATGTTTGTAAAATATGTTATCAAGGATGCACATTTTACTCTGAATTGTATTCTTGTAGACAAATATACATCACCAAAACTATACAGTTTATGTTATTACCATATTCTTGTTCTCTCCACCAAAAAAACTAAAAACAATGTTGCTCTTGTGAATGCCGGGAAAACACAAGACTGCCTTGTCAAGTTACTTTAAAATGTGTTATCACAGGCCCTGGAACAAAGGCCCTTGTCTGTTAACACTTTTCACCCCCAAATGAATCACTTCTAGTCTGTGAGAATCTAATTTAAATGAGCTTATTATAGCTTTGGTGCTACTTGATTGGCTTGAGGGCAGCTTGAAGTGGAATAACACTTTGTCTACAACATCTCAACTTTGAGGTTTAATCTCAGCGTTGTCTTGACACTCTTGAGAAATGCTGTGCTTATTTTTGCAGAGGACTACAGTATATGACATCATAGCGTGTGCACATAGATGTGGGAGTGAGCAGACAGAGACATTTTTGTTCCTTTTTGAAATAGTAGCATTCAACTCTCCTTAGGTGTCAATATTTCCATTCAACACTCCTTCGGTGTCAATATTTCAGTGTACAGAAGTGTAATACCACCTTTGATTACTCCAGTAACCATTATTCTGAGGTTTACCCTGTGGAGTAAAATCCAGGTTCTCACCTCTGTCCTGATGTCTCATTTACTCATCAGTCACCTGAATGAACAGAAAATCATACCTCGTCATTGAAAATGCTATTTGAAACTATTCCCATATAAAATGTATAAACCCAAAACATAATATTTCATTAAATAGACCAAGCATGCATGTGGAACCCAAAATGTATCTATATGTTGCATAATTTGGCCATGGTGTAGCATGGTGTAGGCTTGAACATAGTCCTCAATTAAAATGCTATCTCTCACCATGACATCTGCATGTCCACATAAAGGATCAAGTGCCATTCAATCTCCATTAGTGTTTGCATTGCACAGAGATAGAATCCTTTAACAGCAAACAACCGATTCCGCTTTCAAGCCAGTAACTCTTAGGTAAATGAAAGTGCAACACGATGCTTAACACACAAAAGAATAGCATCTGTGTTAACTGGTTGGCTTTTCATTTACCATTTGATAGTATTGATCAGCATCCAAGAGATGAGAGGGTTGGTTAATGAAACAATCCTAATAGTTCACAAATGTTTGATATACTTTGCTCAATTATGTTACCATCAGCTCACCAAACTTGTACTTGATATGAAATGACCCTTTACAAACTACTTTTACTAGTTTAATAACACTTCTCTCAAATAGGGTGTCAGCTTTTAACACAGCCAATCAAGCCTCTACATTCTACAAGTCAGGAGTCCTCTGGACCAATATGAAAGCACTGAGAGCTGACTGCATACTCACAAAGGCGTTTACAGTGATTACCTCTGTAAATTAGAAATGACCTACAACTTGTCTTCAATAAGAGACACTTGAGATGTACTAACTTCCATCATTCCTTCCAGCATATATCGATACTATAAAGTGGAACTACAGTATGTGCTCACACCATGTTCTCTTGTTCTCTCCTCAGATCCCCCAGGTGAGTTATGCCTCCACGGCTCCGGAGCTGAGCGATAACACGCGCTATGACTTCTTCTCCCGCGTCGTGCCTCCGGACACCTACCAGGCACAGGCAATGGTGGACATAGTCAAAGCCATGCGCTGGAATTATGTCTCCACAGTAGCATCGGAGGGCAACTATGGAGAGAGTGGTGTGGACGCCTTCATACAGAAGTCCCGTGAAGATGGTGAGTCATCTCCATCTCACCTGAGCATTCTTTTCACTGTTCCACATGCATGCTTGGTCTTATTTCATTCAATATTATTTTTGATTGGCTCCTGCAATCAGGAACCTATAATGACATCACATGGCGTCACAAATTGGTTGGGTATGGAAACTTCCCGATGTTTTGGCTCACAAACCTTCAGGATCCATATGTTTATGGGCATTGGAAAAGCTACATTTAGTTCAATTCATTATCATGTTGCATTTGAGTTATATTTACCCTATTGCAATGAGGCCAATCACTTAACATAGGTGCCATGCTTTTGTGTGTTAAGCCTACAGTAGTGTTGCACTTTCATTTACTGGCTTGAAACCGGAATCGGTTGTTTGCTGTTAAAGGATTCTATCTCTGTGCAATGCAAACACTAATGGAGATTGAATGGCACTTGACCCTTTATGTGGATATGCAGATGTCAGTCCTCAAATAAAATGCTATGTTCAAGCAGCTGAACCAAACAAAGCAGGGGAACTCATTGGAAATTACCCTGTAGCTTTTGAGTGCTTTTATCTCTGCAGTATTATTTCACACATCCTGTATCTGCTTAAGAGTTTTTCAGGTATGGCATTATACCATTTTAGCTGTATCTCCTTATGAAGCGTTAGAGGCAGAGTGGTCGGGTACTTTTCAGGGGAGTTCATCTTGTTGTGACCATTCAGAATTCAAATGAAAGGAAAAGACAGTCATAAAAGAGCTGTTCCATTGGAGCATTCCATCCACAGATCAAACAACAGCTTTTAGTGTAATAGTAATGGCCATTTGAGCATTCCATCAACAGATCAAACAACACCTTTTAGATATAATAGTAATGGCCATTTGAGCATTCCATCCACAGATCAAACAACACCTTTTAGATATAATAGTAATGGCCATTTGAGCATTCCATCCACAGATCAAACAACACCTTTTAGATATAATAGTAATGGCCATTTGAGCATTCCATCCACAGATCAAACAACACCTTTTAGATATAATAGTAATGGCCATTTGAGCATTCCATCCACAGATCAAACAACACCTTTTAGATATAATAGTAATGGCCATTTGAGCATTCCATCCACAGATCAAACAACACCATTTGAGCATTTAGACCTTTTATAATAGTAATGGCCATTTGAGCATTCCATCCACAGATCAAACAACACCTTTTAGATATACTAGTAATGGCCATTTGAGCATTCCATCCACAGATCAAACAACACCTTTTAGATATAATAGTAAAGGCCATTTGAGCATTCCATCCACAGATCAAACAACACCTTTTAGACATAATAGTAATGGCCATTATGCCCAAAGAATAGAATCCAGTCATGAATTAGGAGGACAATTAGATAATATTGTTGGCTGTACTATGACGATCATCAACCATCATACACATCATACTGTACATATAAAATAATTACATTTTTCCATTTGCATTAACCCAGCTGACCTCAAACAAATCCAGAATGGTTTATCTGACAGTTGACAGAATAACATATAGCATCAAATAGCCTAACATGAATAAATTAAACATGTGGTAGTAAAGCTTGAGACATTTTGAACCTGCTAGAGATCAAAAGGTCTTCTCTCTCTTTTTATGGAATTGAAAGTTGTATGAATCTTTTTCAAAGTGAGGTTATGAAAGTTGAGAAGTGTTCTCACATTGCAGCAGTACAGCCATGCCTGGGACATTGGAAGGAATGATTAATAGTTTCTTTTTGTTTGCTGGCAAAGAGTTCTAGGCCATTCATCTCTGTCTCCCTGGCCTCAAATCTGCCCCTTATTGATGGGCGTTTGGCAGCATAATCTGAAAATAAGTGGATACTGATTTGTAATGTAAAGCGCATGAATAATTAAAATATTGGAAGTGAAACAGGTCAGTGCTTCTGAATGAATTATCCATGTTGATGAATTCATATCTTAATAGAAAACAGAAATGAATTAATTTACATTTGCCATAGAGGATCATTGTTTCTTTCCGCCCCCCCCCCCCCATGTGCACAAATTACCTGTGTGTATGTGTATTCATGTGTGTACATGTATTTTTGTCATTATTATCACTCCGATTCATGTGTTGATGATGCTCGTCCTGCTGACCCTACACCCTCTGTCAGTTTACGGGTGTCATTGTCCTGAAATGGGTACCTTGGCCACATTTCGTTTCAGCTTTCTGGAAAAACTAAACACAATTTGTCCAATGCGATTGGAAAAGTATTGAGGAAGGGAAATGAATCAGTATTGAAAGATAGCTAGAAAGTGAACAAACAAGAGAGAACCGAGAAGTAGAAGTGAGCATGACTGCCCGGAGCACCAGTGGGCGTGAGCGTATAACAGCGTTGGGAATACAGTCAGCTCTGAGCAGAGAGCAAGCCGCACACGCTCAGCCTGACCTCTGACCCCCACTGGGGTTGAATGTAATCACTACCGACATGCCTACCGCTCTCTGTGCCACTGTGGCTCGCTCGTCTGCCGGCTCCAAGCTGCTGTCCATCATACTGTATGTCCTAGAGAGAGACCAGTGGCGGAGGAAGCGGAGGAGTGCCCCTGCAGAGCCCTCCAGCTTCCCCTGCTCAGCTCTGTGGAGGAGAACTTCATATGAGGAGAGTTCAGCCGGCTCAGCAATTTATAGGTTGTAGCCTCTAGGTTGCACCATGGGGAGCCTCCAGAAAGGGAGTTCCATGTGTAGGCTGCCAGATTAGGCAGGGTGGAGCTAATTTATTGTACAGTAGGTTGAGCTCAGTTCAACTAAAGCAGCAAACTCCAAACCCACTTCTTTTCGCAGATAGACAGACAATATGGTAGGGTTATGTACTGCATCTTTCCAAGCACCTCTGCCAGGAGGTAAAAACACACCATGCAGCTGCCAAGCCAACTTGCTCAACACCCCTTATTGCTTGGCTTCTTATTTGCCGTGGCAACAGAAAGCAATCTATGAATACCCACCAAACCATGAGATGTCCAATTAGCATTCCTCTCACCTAGTGCTGTACTGCTGACTTTTTCCCTCGTGAGCATTCAACTCAAAAAGCTCCTTGCACTCCAAGTCTCCATGCGCCAGACCATTACACCCTGCAGTTTAATGATACTGAGAGCATGGCCATTTTCACTGATCCTTGTAGGATGTTATATTGAACAGTGGTATAAAGTACTTAAGTAAACATTATTTTAAGTACTACTTAAGTATTTGTTATGGGAACCTGTACTTTACTATATATATATTTATATATTTAAAAAAAATAATTTTTACCCCTTTTTCTCCTCAATTTCGTGGTATCCAATTGTTTAGTAGCTACTATCTTGTCTCATCGCTACAACTACGGGCTCCGGAGAGACGAAGGTTGAAAGTCATGCGTCCTCCGATACACAACCCAACCAAGCCGCACTGCTTCTTAATACAGCGCACATCCAACCCGAAAGCCAGCCGCACCAATGTGTCGGAGGAAACAATGTGCACCTGGCATCCTTGGTTAGCGCGCACTGTGCCCAGCCCGCCACAGGAGTCGCTGGTGCGTGATGAGACAAGGATATCCCTACCGGCTAACCCGGACGACGCTAGGCCAATTGTGCGTCGCCCCACGGACCTCCCGGTCGCGGCCGGTTACGACAGAGCCTGGGCGCAAACCCAGAGTCTCTGGTGGCACAGCTGGCGCTGCAGTACAGCGCCCTTAACCCCTGCGCCACCCGGGAGGCCCCTACTATTTATATTTTTGACTACTTTTACTTTTACTTCACTACATTCCTTAAGAAAATATTATACTTTTTACTCTATACATTTTCCTTGACACTCAAAAGTACTCATTACATTTTGAATGCTTAGCAGGACAGTAGTAAATAGTAAAATTCACACACTCACATGGTTCACTAAACACTCACTAAATACACATGGTTCGTTTGTAAATTATGTCTGCCCCTGGCTTTCCATAAATTAAGAGAACAAGAAAATGGTGGCTTTTGCTTTGCTTAATATAAGGAATTTGAAATGATTTATACCTTTACTTTTGAGTCTTAAGTATATTTTAAACCAAATAATTTTGGACTTTTACTCAATTAGAATGTTACTGCATCAAACTTTTACTTGAGTAATTTTCTTTTCAAGTATCTTTACTCAAATTGACATACCTCACCAACAGATCCAAAGATGATGCAATCTCTATTGCACTCTACACTGCCCTTTCCCAGCTGGACAAAAGGAACACCTATGTGAAAATGTTGTTCATTGACTACAGCTCAGCATTCAACACCATAGAGCCCTGAAAGCTCATCACTAAGCTACGGACCCTGGGACTAAACACCTCCCTCTGCAACTGGATCCTTGACTTCCTGACGGGCCGCCCCCAGGTGGTAAGGGTAGGTAACAATACATCCGTCATGCTGATCCTCAACACAGGGCCCCTCAGGGGTGCGAGCTCAGTCCCCTCCTGTACTCGCTGTTCACGCATGACTGCACAGCCAGGCACAACACCAACACCATCATTAAGTTTGCTGATGACACAACAGTGGTAGGCCTGATCACCGACAACAATGAGACAGCCTATTGGGAGGAGATCAGAGACCTGACCGTGTGGTGCCAGAATAACAACCTCCCCCTCAACGTGACTAAGGAGATGATTGTGGACCACAGTAAAAGGAGGACAGAGCACTCTCCCATTCTCATCGACGGGGCTGTAGTGGAGCAGGTTGAGAGCTTCAAGTTCCTTGGCGTCCACATCGCCAACAAACTAACATGGTCCAAGCACACCAAGACAGTCGTGAATAGGACACGACAAAGCCTATTCCCCCTCAGAAAACTAAAAAGATTTGGCATGGGTCCTCAGATCCTCAAAAGGTTTTACAGCTGCACCATCGAGAGCATCCTGACGGGTTGCATCACTGCCTGGTATGGCAACTGCTCGGCCTCCGACCGCATGGCGCTACAGAGGGTAGTGCGTACTGCCCAGTACATCATCGGGGCCAAGCTTCCAGCCATCCAGGACCTCTACACCAGGCGGTGTCAGAGGAAGGCCCTAAAAATTGTCAGACTCCAGCCACCCTAGTCATAGACTGTTCTCTCTACTACCGCACGGCAAGCGGTACCAGAGTGCCATGTCTAGGTCCAAGAGGCTTCTAATCAGCTTCTACCCCCAAGCCATAAGACTCCTGAACAGCTAATCAGCAGCTAACCCTGTATATAGCCCCGATATTGTTATTTACTGCTGCTCTTTATTATCTGTTTTTATCTCTTACTTTTTTTTCTTAAAACTGCATTGTTGCTAAGGGCTTGTAAGAAATCATTTCACTGTAAGGTCTACCTGTTGTATTCCGCGCATGTGACAAATACAATTTTATTTTATTTGAAGTATGACAGTTGGATAATTTTTCCAACACTGATATTGAAGCCAGCATACTCTGGATTTGTCATTGTATTACACAAGGGCCGCCGGAAAACGTGTGGCAAGGCGGCATTGGCCACAGCACTTTTATTTAATTGTTTTATTTCACCTTTATTTAACCAGGTAGGCTAGTTGAGAAGTAGTTCTCATTTGCAACTGCGACCTTGCCAAGATAAAGCATAGCAGTTCGACACATACAACAACACAGAGTTACACATGGAATAAACAAACATACAGTCAATAATACAGTAGAAAAAAATAAAACAAAGTATGTACAGTGAGTGCAAATGAGGTAAGATAAGGAAGTTAAGGCAATAAATAGGCGACGGTGGCGAAGTAATTAAAATATAGCAATTAAACACTGGAATGGTAGATGTGCAGAAGATGAATGTGCAAGTAGAGATACTGGGGTGCAAAGGAGCAATATAAATAAATAAATACAGTATGGGGATGAGGTAGTTGGATGGGCTGTTTACAGATGGGCTATGTACAGGTGCAGTGATATGTGAGCTGCTCTGACAGCTAGTGCTTAAAGCTAGTGAGGGAGATATGAGTCTCCAGCTTCAGTGATTTTTGCAGTTCGTTCCAGTCATTGGCAGCAGAGAACTGGAAGGAAAGGCGGCCAAAGGATGAATTGGCTTTGGGGGTGACCAGTGAGATATACCTGCTGGAGCGCGTGCTACGAGTGGGTGCTGCTATGGTGACCAGTGAGCTGAGATAAGGCGGGGCTTTACCTAGCAGAGACTTGTAGATGACCTGGAGCCAGTGGGTTTGGCGATGAGAGTGAAGCGAGGGCCAGCCAACGAGAGCGTACAGGTCGCAGTGGTGGGTAGTATATGGGGCTTTGGTGACAAAACGGATGGCACTGCGATAGACTGTATCCAATTTGTTGAGTAGAGTGTTGGAGGCTATTTTATAAATGACATCGTTGAGGATTGGTAGGATGGTGGGTTTTACGAGGGTATGTTTGGCAGCATGAGTGAAGGATGCTTTGTTGTGAAATAGGAAGCCGATTCTAGATTTAATGTTGGATTGGAGATGCTTAATGTGAGTCTGGAAGGAGAGTTTACAGTCTAACCAGACACTTAGAATATTTGGATAACTACAAATACCTAAGTCAGAGCACTTTTCAATCAGGTTTGGCAGCGCCATAACACTTTTGATTTAGTTTAATAAAATATATAGATGCTAAATGTTAAAAAGAGGGGCTAAGTCATGTTTTTTTTACTGATTTGGCTCATGATTTATCAACTCAAGCACAATTTATCTGTCCATCACATTAGAGTGCTGCTACATGCTTGTTCTGTGTCTTGACCAATCAGATTCACAGAAATCACATGTCGCACAGGCTAGAGCACAATGTGCGTTCTTCACTTTCCACCATTATTTATTTAGCAAGCGTGATAGCACATCACTGTAGGCTACTAACAACAGCAGCCGCATAGTCTCAACTCGGATGTTGGCCCACCACCTCAACCTCGACAAGACAGAGCTGCTCTTCCTCCTGGGGAAGGCCTGACCGCTCAAAGACCTCTCTCCATTACGATTGACAATTCCATGTTGTCCCCCTCCTAGAGAGCAAAGAACCTTGCCGTGACCCTGGACAACACCTTGTCGTTCTCTGCAAACATCAAAGCAGTGACTCGCTCCTGCAGGTTCATGCTCTGCAACATCTGTAGAGTACTACCCTACCTCACAAAGGAAGCGGCGCAGGTCCTAATGCAGGCACTTGTCATCTCCCGTCTGGACTACCGCAGCTCACTGTTGGCTGGGAATTTCACTCGTGCCATTACACCCCTGTGATTTATTCAGAACGTGTTCAACCTTTCCATGTTCTCCCATGTCACCCTGCTCCTCCGCACACTCCACTGGTTTCCAGTCAAATCTTGCATCCATTACAAGAACATGGTACTTGCCTACAGAGCAGCAAGAGGAACTACCGCTCCCAGCCTTCAGGCTATGCTCAAACCCTACACCCAAATCCCAGCACTCCGTTCTGCCACCTACTAGCCAGTAGCCTTAATTCTTGCATAGAATCCAACCTAGCTGAAGCGATGCAATTTTCCTGATTTCTGACCACTTTCTTTCACTGGCATCCATTGATTTAGTCACCCTAATTCTGCCCATCCTACAAGGCTAAAACCGCTGATAACTTTTGAATGATAGAGACATGAGGTTTGGACCATTGGTTTTCTTAGAGGATTATCCAAACATTATTTTACCCATTGGTCAAAAGATGTGTTTTGATTGGACACTCTGGCCAGGATAAAGGAAGTGGTAACGTGCTGTATTTCTAGTCAATTTGTTTGTGAAAAAATGTGAATGGTTTATGAATTTAGTTTATATTCAAACTTGGGCTGACTCGTCTAACTACACTTTTTCAATCCAAAATGATGTACAGGAATTGATCAATAAACACTACAGCTGACAGACTGTGAGTTAATGTTTCAATAGGCCTACAGTTGCACAGGGCAAGACTACTACAAAGGGAAAGACTACTACTCTGGCCCCATCATAGCCCATATTAAACCTTTTTACAACAGATTAATCACGTCATACCGTATAAGGTCTGACGATTTACCTGGTTAGATACCAGATCAGGAAAAACTACAGGCCCCAGAATGTATTTTCTCGCCACACCACTTTGGGACCTGTGGTGCCACCTATTGATTACATTGATGTATTATGTCACATGGTATGTTGGTTAAATGAAGCATTGACAATACAATAAAACAGAGGCAGCAACAAACCACACAATTTAATCAGTGTGTTGTGTGATGAAGGGCAGCAGGTATTCTGGCGGTTAAGGGCGTTGGGCCAGTAACCAAAAGGTTGCCTGTTCGAATCCACAAGCTGACTTGGTGAAAAATCTGTCCATATGCCCTTGAGCAAGGCACTTAACCCTAATTGCTCCTGTAAGACAATCTGGATAAGAGCGTCTGCTAAGTTACTAAAATGTAAATGAAGGAGAGGCCGTAATTGAAAAGTGATTAGAATATCCACCAAGCTCAATTATTTACTGTCATTATTATCTGATTCAAAGCTGATTGGGATGCATGGGATGCACAGGCTGATGTGAAGTATATTGACTACCTTCTGGGCTGCAATTAAGTACTGTATGTGAACAAAACAGGCTGAGAAGAAAGGTAATGAAATACTGGGCACCAGCAGTATACAGAAGGTATTTGTGTTACATACTCACGGTCTCCTAAGCCTAGGACTCTCATAAACATACTCCATGGACTCACATAGATGCAGTTTGATAGTGACCCAGAAAGCTTCAGCAAGCATGAATGTGCGTAGTAAGTGAAAATCAAAGCCGCAGGTGGTTTGGCTGGTTGACAGAAAGCCACCAGAGAGGTTTCCTTTCATCTTAGAGTGGCCAGCCCGGAGCAGAGATGGAGGGATGTGGTCTCTCATTATTAATCAGCCAAACAGAGACAGAGTCAATACTGCCGGGCTTTACTTTGTCCCGTCACGGCCTAACCCACCTGACAGGGTAGACAGAGAGGAGGCGCTACCCCACATCACAATGTGGACAATGCATAATAAGTGCACTGTGCAATTCAAACTGCTTAGGATCTGTTAAATTTAACCTTTGCCGAGTCCCCAACAACCAGATGTTCCGGTTTTCTTGGGAAATGGAAAGAGAGCCTGTGACACAACTTCCACTTTAGGATGTTAACAAGGTGACACTCCATCTTAACTCCTCCTCCACTTTTACTGGATTGGTTGAACAATGCAGAAGAGAACCTCTCATTACATTTTTTTCTTCTTGTCAAGACCAGTATGTAGAGGATCTTGTTTCAAGCGTTTCTTTTACACCTTCTACGTTAATGTAAAGGCTTCTAGGAGTAGTGGGTGGAGGAGTCAGGCGCAGAGAGCAGGGTTAGTTCAAACGTGGATCTTTATTCCAGGAACAGAGTAACGGTCACGCCAAACACAAGGGCGCATAAATACCAAGTCCAACAAACAGGACGAAACTGTCCGGAAAAAAGGAATCCACAATAATCCACACACCATGAACAGAAAAACAAACCTGCACAAAAGCAGGCGGACCTACCGGGTTTAAATAGCTCAAAACAAAACCCAAGCAAGAAACCGGTGAAACTAATCAGACAAAACTAACTGAAACAGAAAAGGGGATCGGTGGCAGCTAGTAGGCCGGCGACGCCGAGCGCCGCCCAAACAGGAAGAGGCACCATCTTCGGTGGTATTTGTGACAGTTAAGTTACATTTAACCTAATGATTACAATCCCGTTTAACCCTCAAAAAATTAATATTTTTTTTTTATGTACTGCATGTTACCATTATTCACTTTTCACATGAGATTCTTAACGTTTTATATATTTCTACCAGGGCTTGGAACCAAAATTATTTTCCAATTGTTTGGTTCTGAACAGAAGCAATATTATTTTTTTGTTCCGTCACACTGTTCCGACCAGCAAACAAAGTTCTCAACCGGTTCCAACAAAAACAAAGTAACAGTTTATAGAATTCCTTTCTATTCCTTTTTAAACCTCTTTTAACATTTAGCTCAACATTAAATTACTTCACATATCAGTGTGCATAGATCAGCTTGCTATGGAGAGGGAACGTGATTTCATCTGTATAGGAAAGTCATTAAGAGCAAATTGTATTTTGCCGTAAAAGCATGGTTTAATTATAATGAAAGAAAAGAAAAACACTGTGCTGCCAGTCAGTGTAGGGCGCCAGATGCAACATGCATTTTGCGGGTGAGAGAGGATGGAGGAAGCTTTTTTTGAAACGACTGGGCATCTTGTTATGACATGCATTGTTTGAATTAGGCCCACAGAATTCTACCTACTTAAGAGCGACTTCTATGGAGGAACTTTTTATGTCTTTGAACTTCCCGATTTGGTTTAACATTGGATCAGAGCAAACGTTAGCTAGCTAGCTAAAACATGTGTTTAACCATCTTCAGTGGGCAAATGCTCACCTTCAATGGCCACTGGCAAGCTGGAGAAGTGTGCTCTTCATGGATGAATCCCAGTTTCAACTGTACGCAGACAGCGTGTATGGCTTTGTGTGGGCGAGTGATTTGCTGATGTCAACTTTGTGAACAGAAGTGCCCCATGGCGAGACAATATCTCTCTCTTCATCACTCAATACCTAGGTTTACCTCCACTGTATTCACATCCTACCATACCTTTGTCTGTACATTATACCTTGATGCTATTTTATCGCCCCCAGAAACCTCCTTTTACTCTCTGTTCCAGACGTTCTAGACGACCAATTCTTATTGCTTTTAGCTGTACCCTTATTATTCTCCTCCTATGTTCCTCTGGCGATGTAGAGGTGAATCCAGGCCCTGCAGTGCCTAGCTCCACTCCTATTCCCCAGGCGCTCTCTTTTGATGACTTCTGTAACCGTAATAGCCTTGGTTTCATGCATGTTAACATTAGAAGCCTCCTCCCTAAGTTTGTTCTATTCACTGCTTTAGCACACTCTGCCAACCCGGATGTTCTAGCTGTGTCTGAATCCTGGCTTAGGAAGACCACCAAAAATTCTTAAATTTTAATTCCAAATTACAACATTTTCAGACAAGATAGAACTGCCAAAGGGGGCGGTGTTGCAATCTACTGCAAAGATAGCCTGCAGAGTTCTGTCCTACTATCCAGGTGTGTACCCAAACAATTTGAACTTCTACATTTAAAAATCCACCTCTCTAAAAACAAGTCTCTCACCGTTGCCGCCTGCTATAGACCACACTCTGCCCCCAGCTGTGCTCTGGACACCATATGTGAACTGATTGCCCCCCATCTATCTTCAGAGCTCGTGCTGCTAGGCGACCTAAACTGGAACATGCTTAACACCCCAGCCATCCTACAATCTAAACTTGATGCCCTCAATCTCACTCAAATTATCAATGAACCTACCAGGTACCCCCCCAAAGCCTTAAACACGGGCACTCTCATAGATATCATCCTAACCAACTTCCCCTCTAAATACACCCCTGCTGTCTTCAACCAAGATCTCAGCGATCACTGCCTCATTGCCTGCATCCGTAATGGGTCAGCGGTCAAACGACCTCCACTCATCACTGTAAAACGCTCCCTGAAACACTTCAGCGAGCAGGCCTTTCTAATCGACCTGGCCGGGGTATCCTGGAAGGATATTGATCTCATCCCGTCAGTAGAGGATGCCTGGATATTTAAAAAAAAATGCCTTCCTAACCATCTTAAATAAACATGCCCCATTCAAGAAATTTAGAACCAGGAAGAGATATAGCCCTTGGTTCTCCCAAGACCTGACTGCCCTTAACCAACACAAAAACATCCCATGGCGTTCTGCATTAGCATCGAACAGCCCCCGTGATATGCAGCTGTTCAGGGAAGCTAGAAACCGTTATACACAGGCAGTTAGAAAAGCCAAGGCTAGCTTTTTCAAGCAGAAATTTGCTTCCTGCAACACTAACTCAAAAAAGTTCTGGGACACTGTAAAGTCCATGGAGAATAAGAACACCTCCTCCCAGCTGCCCACTGCACTGAAGATAGGAAACACTGTCACCACTGATAAATCCACCATAATTGAGAATTTCAAGAAGCATTTTTCTACGGCTGGCCATGCTTTCCACCTGGCTACTCCTACCCCGGTCAACAGCACTGCACCCCCAACAGCAACTCGCCCAAGCCTTCCCCATTTCTCCTTCTCCCAAATCCATTCAGCTGATGTTCTGAAAGAGCTGAAAAATCTGGACCCCTACAAATCAGCCGGGCTAGACAATCTGGACCCTTTCTTTCTAAAATTATCTGCCGAAATTGTTGCCACCCCTATTACTAGCCTGTTCAACCTCTATTTCGTGTCGTCTGAGATTCCCAAAGATTGGAAAGCAGCTGCGGTCATCCCCCTCTTCAAAGGGGGGACACTCTTGACCCAAACTGCTACAGACCTATATCTATCCTACCATGCCTTTCTAAGGTCTTCGAAAGCCAAGTCAACAAACAGATTATTATTATTATATTATTACCGACCATTTCGAATTTCACCATACCTTCTCTGCTATGCAATCTGGTTTCAGAGCTGGTCATGGGTGCACCTCAGCCACGCTCAAGGTCCTAAACGATATCTTAACCGCCATCGATAAGAAACATTACTGTGCAGCCGTATTCATTGATCTGGCCAAGGCTTTCGACTCTGTCAACCACCACATCCTCATCGGCAGACTCGACAGCCTTGGTTTCTCAAATGATTGCCTCGCCTGGTTCACCAACTACTTCTCTGATAGAGTTCAGTGTGTCAAATCGGAGGGTCTGCTGTCCGGACCTCTGGCAGTCTCTCCACAGGGTTCAATTCTTGGACCGACTCTCTTCTCTGTATACATCAATGAGGTCGCTCTTGCTGCTGGTGAGTCCCTGATCCACCTATACGCAGACGACACCATTCTGTATACTTCCGGCCCTTCTTTGGTCACTGTGTTAACAACCCTCCAGGCAAGCTTCAATGCCATACAACTCTCCTTCCGTGGCCTCCAATTGCTCTTAAATACAAGTAAAACTAAATGCATGCTCTTCAACCGATCGCTACCTGCACCTACCCGCCTGTCCAACATCACTACTCTGGACAGCTCTGACTTAGAATACGTGGACAACTACAAATACTTAGGTGTCTGGTTAGACTGTAAACTCTCCTTCCAGACCCATATCAAACATCTCCAATCCAAAGTTAAATCTAGAATTGGCTTCCTATTTCGCAACAAAGCATCCTTCACTCATGCTGCCACACATACCCTTGTAAAACTGACCATCCTACCAATCCTCGACTTTGGCGATGTCATTTACAAAATAGCCTCCAATACCCTACTCAACAAATTGGATGCAGTCTATCACAGTGCAATCCATTTTGTCACCAAAGCCCCATATACTACCCACCATTGCGACCTGTACGCTCTCGTTGGCTGGCCCTCGCTTCATACTCGTCGCCAAACCCACTGGCTCCATGTCATCTACAAGACCCTGCTAGGTAAAGTCCCCCCTTATCTCAGCTCGCTGGTCACCATAGCATCTCCCACCTGTAGCACACGCTCCAGCAGGTATATCTCTCTAGTCACCCCCAAAACCAATTCTTTCTTTGGCCGCCTCTCCTTCCAGTTCTCTGCTGCCAATGACTGGAACGAACTACAAAAATCTCTGAAACTGGAAACACTTATCTCCCTCACTAGCTTTAAGCACCAACTGTCAGAGCATCTTACAGATTACTGCACCTGTACATAGCCCACCTATAATTTAGCCCAAACAACTACCTCTTTCCCAACTGTATTTAATTTATTTATTTATTTTGCTCCTTTGCACCCCATTATTTTTATTTCTACTTTGCACATTCTTCCATTGTAAAACTACCATTCCAGTGTTTTACTTGCTATATTGTATTTACTTTGCCACCATGGCCTTTTTTGCCTTTACCTCCCTTCTCACCTAATTTGCTCACATTGTATATAGACTTGTTTATACTGTATTATTGACTGTATGTTTGTTTTACTCCATGTGTAACTCTGTGTCGTTGTATCTGTCGAACTGCTTTGCTTTATCTTGGCCAGGTCGCAATTGTAAATGAGAACTTGTTCTCAACTTGCCTACCTGGTTAAATAAAGGTGAAATATTTTTTTTTTTAAATGGTGGCAGTGGGGTTATGGTATTGGCAGGCATAAGCTATGGACAACAAACTCCATTGCATTTTATCGATGGCAATTGGAATGTACAGAGATACCGTGACGAGATCCTGAGGCCCATTGTCATGCCATTCATCCGCTGCCATCACCTCATGTTTCAGAATGATAATGCATGGCCCCAGTATTTCCATGGCCTGCATCCTCAACAGACATGTCATGACCAATTGAGCATGTTTGGGATGCCCTGGATCGATGTGTGTTCCAGTTCCCGCCAATATCCAGCAACTTCACGCAGCCATTGAAGAGGAGTGGGACATCATCCTACAGGCCACAATCAACAGCCTGATCAACTCTATGCAAAGGAGATGTGTCTCGAGGCAAATGGTGGTCACACCAGATACTGACTGGTTTTATGATCCACGCCCCTACTTTAAAAAAAGTATCTGGGACCAACATATGCATATCTGTATTTCCAGTCATGTGAAATGCATAATTTATTATTAAAAAATATATATATATTTAACCAGGTAGGCCAGTTGAGAACAAGTTCTCATTTACAACTGCGACCTGGCAAAGCAGTGCGACACAAACACAGAGTTACGCATGGGATAAACAGGTGCAATGATTGGTAAATTGCTCTGACAGCTGATGCTTAAAGTTAGTGAGGGAGATATGAGTCTCCAGCTTCAGTGATTTTTGCAATTCGTTCCAGTCATTGGCAGCAGAGAACTGGAAGGAAAGGCGGCCAAAGGAGGTGTTGGCTTTGGGGATGACCAGTGAAATATACCTGCTGGAGTGCGTGCAATGGGTGGGTGCTGCTATGGTGACCAGTGAGCTGTGATAAGGCGGGGCTTTACCTAGAAAATACTTTTATAGGTGACTTGGAGCCAGTGGGTTTGGCGACGAATATGAAGCGAGGGCCAACGAGAGCATACAGGTCAGTGTTGTGAAGTATATGGGGTTTTGATGACAAAACGAATAGCACTGTGATAGACTGCATCCAATTTGTTGAGTAGAGTGTTGGATGCTATTTTGTAAATGACGTCGCCGAAGTCAAGGATTGGTAGGTTAGTCAGTTTTACGAAGGTATGTTTGGCAGCATGAGTGAAGGATGCTTTGTTGCAGAATAGGAAGCCAATTCTAGATCTAATTTTGGATTGGAGATGCTTATGGTGAATCCGGAAGGAGAGTTTACAGTCTAACCAGAGACCTAGGTATTTGTAGTTGTCCACATATTCTAAGTTAGAACCGTCCAGTCTAGTGATGCTAGACGGGCGGGCGGGTGCGGGCAGCGGTCGGTTGAAGAGCATGCTTTTAAAATAATGTTTTTAACCAGTTCCCATGCTTTTAAAATAATGTTTTTAACCAGTTCCCATGCTTTTAAAACAATGTTTTTAACCAGTTCCCATGCTTTTAAAATAATGTTTTTAACCAGTTCCCATGCTTTTAAAATAATGTTTTTAACCAGTTCCCATGCTTTGAAAATAATGTTTTTAACCAGTTCCCATGCTTTGAAAATAATGTTTTTAACCAGTTCCCATGCTTTGAAAATAATGTTTTTAACCAGTTCCCATGCTTTGAAAATAATGTTTTTAACCAGTTCCCATGCTTTTAAAATAATGTTTTTAACCAGTTCCCATGCTTTTAAAATAATGTTTTTAACCAGTTCCCATGCTTTTAAAATAATGTTTTTAACCAGTTCCCATGCTTTGAAAATAATGTTTTTAACCAGTTCCCATGCTTTTAAAATAATGTTTTTAACCAGTTCCCATGCTTTTAAAATAATGTTTTTAACCAGTTCCCATGCTTTTAAAATAATGGATAACTTTCGTTTCCGGTTCGGGGTCTGCCCCTCAAATAATTTTGTTGTTATTTGTTATTATTTTTTTTATTTTGTTCCCTGAACTGGTTCCAATCATTGATTTCTATACAATCATTTTAATTGTAGCCACTCACTCAGTTTGTAAAAAAAACATCTGTTTATTAACCATCTCAGATTTCTCCAACGTCCACACTGATTAATCTAATCCAATGTGTCTTGTAGCAATATGTTTACTGTATGTAATTGAATTTGGAGTGCTAATTAGTTGACCGAGGGGTGTTGGAAATCAGCTTCTTGGTGATCTGAGGCCTCTGAAATCCGTGTCGTCTGGTGATTGGTGATTAGACAGCTCCTTTACTCAGCGTTAGTTAGAGATAAGCTGATTGCTGCTGTTGACCCTGAGACTTACTCTGCTTCTCTTTTTTATGACTGTGCTGCAATGTATGATGCAGCAAGTTAACATTTTTTCTTTTCAACTGAAAGAGGCACTGCATGTCACTAACATTTAACATACAGTGGCTGTGGGTGGAATTTACATTTAAAAAGTTCAGTGTACAGTGATAGTTCCATTAGAGTGACTTGTTTTTACCAACAATATAGTTAAGTTCTGTTTTACTGTGACTGGACAAGCCAATGTCATGGTCTAGAAAGCTGTCATGGTCTAGAGAGCCACATTATGGACTATATACAGCTCAACTGAAAACCAGAGAGCAAGTTGTTTTCCCATTGCTGTTCCCAATCACAGTGTTTCCCATTACACACTGCAGGATATTGGTCAGGGTTCATAGTACGTATGGATTTCCACAGCACCACAGCAATCCAATATCTCGCCACCTGAAACACAGCTTCATCTCAAAGTGGTCATGCTGTATAGAATGGATCTATAGACTTGTGGCTGTTTCATCAACAAAAGGACAGTTGGTCATTTTTTTAAGCATACACAAACTCACACTTAGACACAGCAAATGTTTTCTACATACATAATGGAATAGTGTGTGGGGACATTAGTTAGTAAACAAAGTCACTGTTTTAAACATCGCTATGGCAGGTGAGAATGAATCCCAGCCACTGCCCTCAGGCTCTGTAAGATAATTAATAGCATATTGTTTGCACGGCCTTATGTGAGACAAAGGCCTCTTATACGTCGAGACATCTTAAATCATAGCCATCATTCTTACTTGGTCTCTGCAGTCTTCTTGCAGATTGCCATTTCAGGAACCTTTGCTTGGCATGCTATGTCACTTCATTGTATAAATTAGTCTGTGCTGCAGTTGGGGTCTGCAGGGTGGATTTGCAAGCACATAGCACCATGTCTCAACCGCTCTCTCTCTCTCTCTCCCTCACCACCCCCTCTCTCTTTCTTTAATGGGATTTTTAAGGAGTCTGAGATGTTGATAGCACTCTGTCTCTGAAAGAAATGTGAATAATATCATTATTTTACACTGATCATGTTGCCTTATCACCACATTATATCCAACTGACCAGACACAGAAACAGTATATGCATAAGAATAAGGACTAAATTGGTACGAGGGTGACTGGTAGTTAGTTAATTCTAAGTCAGTACCATCCTGGACTTATAATTACTTCACTATGACAGAGAATTATCTGAGTCTGGGGACTCCCCAGCTTTAAACAGTCAGACCAGGGGTTCCAGGTTACACATTATGGGAGTAATGATGCTCAATTATGTTATAATCATGCAATTTCCATTTTATGACCAAGAGTTCGGCTCTGTGTTTCATGTTAAAACAGTTGTTAAAAATGCATAATGTACAGATGTATGTTTTATTTTGAGGAACAGATTTCATGTTTCAAGGGGTTATCTAATGGCAATTCCACAGTAACAGAATTTAAAATGTATGCCAAACAGAAAACAATGACTACTTTCGAAGAATGTACACAGTTAAAAAAATAATAATACTGGAAAAACTGTGCAGATGCAACTTTTGGTAACAGAATTATGGTAAAATCCATCATCAAATGTATCTGTACAGTTCTTCCAGTAAATGTTTTTTTTTTTAAAGTTAAGTGGAAATTGTTAAAAGTACTCATTGTGCATAGAGCCCTATGGTTTCTTAAACTGTGGAATCAGTGGATTTTGTTTGGTATACATTTTAAAGTGAAAAATCAGAGTCTCAGCTTATTTCTGTTATCATGGAATTGTCCCTAACAGTTTCCCCACCCCTTACCACCACTTCCATTGTCATTACAGATAAATTTGTATGGTAGCATTACAAATTGGTAGTTTATTTCATCATCAGCACATTGGGATGAAGGAATTCCAGGATTTATTCACGACTCCTCTGCTAGATGTAAATGTAGGTGTGCATGAGTGAGTGCATCTGTGTGTGTGATGGCTTTTGCCCACGATTCAGCTCTAATCATATCTCTTTCCTTGCAACCCTTTAGCATTACACCTGCCTCAAAGCACAGAGGCTTCCCCATACAAAACAAGGAAGTGAGCTAAATGTGGCAAGATACAATATATAAGCTTCAAGGCATGAATCATTACCTTAAAAATACATACTTATTAAGGACAGGAACCACAGGCTAAAATGAAATTTTTACATATACTTTTGATTAATGTCAGGATCTGACCCTTTTTTATACATTTTCACCTAAAATGACATACCCAAATTTAACTGCCTGTAGCTCAGGACCTGAAGCAAGGATATGCATATTCTTGATTCCGAAAATAATGAAATAAAAAGTTAAACTATCAAAGACACTTAATGATACACAAAGTAGGTCTCACAAGCAAGAGCCTGTAAGTAAAACAAGATCTCAATTTGCCAATATAGAAAGGCTTTTGAGCAGAAAGTCTGACAGTATTATGTCATTTTGGTTATATACAGAGATGAGAGATGGGGAGAGGGAGATGAGAGTGAAGGATTTAAATGTTAATGCAGTGACCACCACCTCTTCCTCTCCAGAGACAGCAGGGGTTCAAACTGTAGTACATTTTGAATATAAAAATGGATTTGATCAAACAAAACTATCACGTTTCAAGGAAGAACCAGATGCAGACAATGACGAAGTAACACACGATTATTACTAGAACAGGGGGCAGGCAAAACGTAGGTCAAGGGCAGGCAGAAGTCAGTAATCCAGGGCGGTGTGACAAGGTACAGAAATGGCAGGCAGGGTCAGGGCAGGCAGAATGGTCAAAACCAGGAAAACTAGAAAACAGGAACTAGAAACAGACAGGAGCAAGGGGGGAAATGCTGGTAGGCTTGACGAACAAAACGTACTGGCAACAGACAAACAGAGAACACAGGTATAAATACACTGGGGATAATGAGGAAGATGGGCGACACCTGGAGGGGGTGGAGACAAGCACAAAGGGAGGTGAAACAGATCAGGGTGTGACAGTACCTGGGCTCATACCTGGTTGACCGGGGTGCCGGCGTTGTAAATCAGCGATGAGGCCTGGGTCCAGGATGTCCCTAGCGAGGACCCAGCACCTCTCCTCCTGGCCATAACCCTCCCAATCAACCAGGTACTGGAATCCCCTGCCCCGAGATCGAACCTTCAGGAGACGCCTCACCATGTCTGCCGGTTGGCTGTCAATGAGACGGGGGAGAGGGGTGGGCCTGGAGACAAAGGGCTGTGAGACATGGGTTTGATCCTAGACACATGAAAAGTGGGATGTATATCAAGGGTACGGGGCAACAGAAGGCAAACAGCAGAGGGGCTAAGTATCTTGGAGATGGGGAAAGGGCTGATAAACCGTGGGGAAAGTTTGCGGGACTCCACCCAGAGTGGCAGATCT
Organism: Oncorhynchus keta; assembly: GCF_023373465.1. Classification (NCBI taxonomy): domain Eukaryota; kingdom Metazoa; phylum Chordata; class Actinopteri; order Salmoniformes; family Salmonidae; genus Oncorhynchus; species Oncorhynchus keta. Next base: position 34,218,249 of record NC_068447.1, read on the forward strand.
CGGGTGGACAGCCATACCCCTGTCCGAGATAATACCGGGGAGCCGGGGTCCGGTGGCTTTCTGCTTGTCGTCGATACCTGGAGTTGGTCTTGAGAAGAGCTGACCGGGTTCTCTTCCAAGTACAACAACGGGGGACAAACACCTGGGCCGAGGGTACGCCAACCTCTTCATCTTGCTCCGTGAAGAGTTGGGGCTGATAACCCAGGAAACACTCAAAGGGCCAGAGACCCACACTAGTTGTTGGCTCCAGGTCGTGGGGTTGGAGGAGACCAGGCAGCGAAGAGTTGTCTCCAGGCCTCGGTTGGCTCGCTCCGACTGGCCGTTGGACTGGGGGTGGACCCCGGAGGACAGGCTGGCCGACGACCCAATGTGTGTGCAGAACGCCTTCCAGAACCGGCACAATAACTGAGGACGCCAGTCAGAGAATATGTCCACTGGGAGTCCATCAATTCGGAAGGCGTGCTGCACCATGAGCTGGGCCGTCTCTTTGGTAGAGGGTGGGCGGCTTTGGAAAACTGGTGCAAAAATGTAATTACCAACGTTGAGACAGCCAAGCTGTCTTCATCATGGTATAATCAGGGGTAGCCTAGTGGTTAGAGCGTTGGACTAGTAACCGGAATGTTAAGGTATGTTAAGCTTCCTCTGATTACACCATGATGAAGATAGCTTGGCTGTCTCAACGTTGGTAATTACATTTTTGCATCTGAGCTCCTAGAGTGTGCGGCTCTTTTATTTTTAACTTTTCTACTCCGCTAGCCAGCACCTCGCCTAAATAGGTGTGCGTTTCTTTTTCTTCTAGATTTATCTCATTAAATAGTAACCGCAAGTTCAAACCCCCGAGCTGACAAGGTACAAATCTGTCGTTCTGCCCCTGAACAGGCAGTTAACCCACTGTTCCTAGGCCGTCATTGAAAATAAGAATTTGTTCTTAACTGACTTGCCTAGTTAAATAAAGGTAAAATAAATAAAGAAAATTACAAATGAGATATCACCTAGTTTGCATATTTTAATACAATATTTCAAAATTGTTTTCATACAAGAAAGTATTACATTTGTGTCCACTTTAAATTAATAAAAGTTGACTGTGATATTTAAAAAATGATTAGGGTGTGGTGCCTGGACTTAAACACCTTGCTGTAACTTAAACCTTAGAGGACCACTATATCTTTGTCACTTGAAATAGTCCTTTGCTCCTTTGGCTCTTTATCTCTTACCATCTTCTGATGGGTGGACATGTTTATTATGGTTCACGAGTCAAGGAGATCTATTCTAATGACCTAACCCCCCTGTTCAGATAGTACCTTCTCATTACCATGTTGAGTGATGATCCCTGGATGCACCTACAAACTCAATAGAGACTCCATACATGGCCTTTCACTTGGCTGCTTCTCACTGCCCATTATATACTGTACATCTGGTCAAGTATTCCTGATGGATAAAGTTGTGCTGGAGTCCAATTGCAACGCATGTTAGATAGAGTTTTCAATGTGATATGCTTGCGCTGCAGTAAGGAAATTATAGCTTAGATACCTCCGAAAGCAAGGCTGTCCTCAATGTGTTGATCTGTTCTCTGCTCTGTATGGGGATTCATTTTGTCCACAGTGACAGTTATTGTTGAAAAGCTGCTCTATTCTCACGTCTTGCTAGAGACTCCTTGGCTCTGTGCAGCAACAGGAATAGCCAATTAAGCTAAGTTCCACGATTTACGATGGAGTTGAGCGGCAACTAGTGTGGGTGGACTGGAGCGCCAACGTCACACCCAAAGAATAGCCTGCAGTTAAACACACCATTTTTCTATGTAATTGCGGGCTAGTCTTTGGGTGCTGATATAATTTTATGTGACGTCGGAGCTCCAGTCTACCTACACTAGTCGCCGCTCAACTCAATCATGAATCGTGGAGTTGTGTTTAGTCGGCTACAACGGTAACTGACCTGATAATTCCATTATTCTGAAAATAGCTGTGTTGAGGATGTTCAACGTCTTTGGTGAGCAGTGCCAAGGCAATATCATATTTCTATGACCTCACATATTAGAGTCTAGTCCATCTAGAGGGGGCTTGGCGCATTGGTTTTTGGCTGAGCCTGACCCTTTCTGATTCCATGTGTAGGCACGGAGGTGACAAACATCCTCAACAGCTGTGCAGGAACAGTGTGCCAAATGCCTCCCACACACAATAAATGACGTATGCTATAATATGCACACAAATGCATTAGCCATGTATTTAAAGGCCTGCTCAAAGAAAAATAGTTGTTTTCTTCTGTGGAGATTTAGACCAAACATATGTAATAGTGGGTGTGTTTTATTCAAATGCATATAATGCATATAATGCATTTGAATGCCAGGTAAATAGTGTGTGGTCGCTATAAGATAACACTTATGTATAATACTGACTGAATTGTGTGTCAGTGCAACCAATGCCTACTCAACACAGTGATGATTGGTTTCATTGTTCCATAATCACACAACCAAAACAAGAACAAACCCCCATGGCTTTAAATTGTGTGTGACTGCACTGCATCAGCTATTCCGCTATTCCCTTCCCTGTGTCAGGGTACACTTATAGACGGTTGGAAGCAGTGATACAACCTATAATGTATGAAACTAATGACAAAATGACTCTTTTCTACCACAAGTGGAATCCTCCACATTATTATTTCAGAACTCATTTAGAGTACCTGTGGCATCTAGTGGTGAACAGCCCAATGTAATTGTCCAATAGAGCAGCATTTTACAGCTGCATATCAATGTGGGAGGCAGGTAATTTGGAGTTCTAGGGCCAACTGAAACGTTTCTTTTGATTGACAGGTGGCGCAACGAGGAGGGCAGTGGAGGCAGAAAGGGCAGCGGGATAGCAGGTAGATTTATTATGTAAATATTGGCTCTGAGGGCAGTGTCCCTTTAGCGTGACAGGAATATCAAGAGGAAAAGTTATAATTAGAAAACCTTTTTCTATTCCACAGAGATGTTACTAAGCAAAATATCCAAAAGACCACAGGAGGTTAGTGGCACTTTAATTGGGGAGGACGGGCTCATGGTAATTGCTGGAGCGGAATAGGTGGAATGGTTTGAAATACATCAAACATATGGTTTCCATGTGTTTGATGCCATTCCATTCACTCTGTTCCAGGCATTATTATGAGCCTTTCTCCCCTCAGCAGCCTCCGCTGCAAAGGACTTTTCAATATTTTAGCTGTCTGTCACAAATACCCAATTTTACATTCTCTCTGAAATTCTCAGAAATGTTTGCTTTATTTTGTAGTGCAAAGTGCTTTTTAGTGCGGGTGGTTTTAAACGGAAAGATAATTTCCACCTGCTTGGAATAATAATTCTCAAACACTATTCCAAATTGCGACTTTGAGGATATGTCTATCATAACATGGTTAATAAGTCATTATTAGCATGAAATTAACTAATTAGCCAGCAAATTATTGTACATTACCATTTGGTAAAAGTATAATTGCATGTGTATGCATTACTGCCCTTTTTCGCCCTTTTACTGTCCTTAATGAATGCCTGTAAATGTAAAGTTCGTTTAGATTAACAGTTACAGAAGATTTAACACAAAAAGAAGGATCTCAACATTGTATTCTTTAAGGAAGGGATGGGCAACAGCACAGACAGATTTGGGAACAGTCTAGTTTAACAGGGCTTCAGAGTGTTAAAAGAGACATCAGTAGAATTTAATCTGCCAGGGCTAACCCCTTTCTCTTTCTGGCATCTTTTCCCATGCAGCACCAAGCCTCTCCCTGCTTTGCATTATTCATACACAGGCCCTCCGGTGGCTTGAGGCTCCAGGTAAAGCAGAGAGGATTCTGGGAAATGTGCTAGTCAACTCTAATGGCCGAGATCATTTTAATGCCTAAAGTCCGATTGCCAGGATTGCTTTGCCCTTGTGTTGGTGCTAGCAATCTAATGTATCAAGCAAGCTAGGTAGTGCTAGGTATCAATAGCCAATCCAGTAGGGGCTGGAAACTATAGTGAGCTTTGATTGGTCAATCACGAAACAATGTCAGAGTATTTTAATAAAGTTGTTTCCGTTGTATCATCACCCTGAAGTACTACGTTTACATTTTAGCCATCTTATCCTGAGCGACTTACAGTTCGTGCATTCATCTTAAAAGACGCTACATGACCAAAACTATGTGAACAACGGCCCGTCTGTAACGTTTGTCGTCTTCCTCTGATGAGGAGTAAGAGAGGTCGGACCAATTTGCGGCGTGGTAAGTGTCCATTTTAATAAGACAAACTGAACACTACAGAAATACAAAATATCAAAGTGAAACAAACGAAACGGTCCCGTGTGGTAACAAACACTATCACGGAAAATAATCACCCACAACTCAAAAGTGAAACCAGGCTGCCTCTGATTGAGAACCATACTAGGCCAAACACAGAAATCCCAAAACATAGAAAAAGGAACATAGACAACACACCCAATTCACGCCCTGACCAAACTAAAACAAATACATAATAAAAGAACTAAGGTCAGAACGTGACACCGTCGAACATCTTATTCCAAAATCATGGGTATTAATATGGAGTTGGTGCCCCATTTGCTGCTATAACATCCTCTACTCTTCTGGGAAGGCTTTCCATGAGGTGTTGGAACATTGCTGTGTGGACTTGCTTCCATTCAGCCACAAGTGGATTAGTGGGGATGAGCACTGATGTTGGGCGATTAGGCCTGGCTTGCAGTCAGCATTCCAATTCATCCTAAAGTTGTTCGATGGGGTTTAGGTCAGGGCTCTGTGCAAGCCAGCCAAGTTCTTCCACACCGATCTCGACAAACCATTTCTGTATCGACCTGTGCATGGGGCATTGTCATGCTGAAACATGAAAGGGCCTTCCCCAAACTGTCGCCACAAAGTTCGAGGGACAGGATGGTCTAGAATGTCCTTCTATGCTGTAGCGTTAATATTTCCCTTCACTGGAACTAAAGGGATTAGCCTGAACCATGAAAAATAGCCCCAGACCATTATTCCTCCTCCACCAAACTTTACAGATGGCACTATGCATTGGGGCAGGTAGCGTTCTCCTGGCATCCGCCAAACCCAGATTTGTCCGTCGGACTGCCAGATATTGAAGCGTGATTCATCACTCCAGAGAATGTGTTTCCACTGCTCCAGAGTCCAATGGTGGCGATCTTTACACCACTCCAGCTGATGCTTGGCATTGCGCATGGTGACCTTAGGCTTGTGTGCAGCTGTTCAGCCATGGAAACCCATTCCATGAAGCTCCTGATGAACAGTTTTTGTGCTGACGTTGCTTCCAGAGGCAGTTTGGAACTCTGTAGTGAGTGTTGCAACTGAGGACAGGCGATTTTTATCTGTTACGGGCTTCAGCACTCAGCAGTCCGATTCTGTGAGCTTGTGTGGTCTACCACTTCGTGTCTGAGCCGTTGTTGCTCATTGATGTTTCCACTTCACAATAACAGCACTTGCCGTTGACTGGGACATCTCCAGCAGGGCAGAAATTAGACTAATTGACTTGTTGGAAAGGTGGCATCCTATGACTGTGCTATGTTTAAAGTCTCTGAGCTCTTCAGTAAGGTCATTCTACTACCAATGTTTGACTATGGAAATTGCATGGCTGTGTGCTCGATTTTATAGAACTGTCAGCAATGGGTGTGGCTGAAATAGCCGAATCCACTAATTTGAAGGGGTGTCCACATAGTTTTGTATATACAGTGTAGCTAGGTGGGACAACCACATATCACAGTTATTGTGTGCAGTTTTCCCCAATAAAGTAGCTATCAGAGCTAGTAAGGGGAAAAAAGTAAAGTACAAGTGCATTTTATATTTGTATTTTAAACCTTGATGTACAGAATATTTATATGAAAGCACTATTTTATTCAATAGATGCGTATGATATTTGACATGAGCATATACTGTACATTTCTTGCGGATGGAGAAGTTTATTTTTGTAAACCAGGTCATCAGTTTTGACCTGTACTGTCACCCTCGTCGTTGTAAGAATGGTCGGACCAAGATGCAGCGTGGGTTAGGTTAATCATATGTATTTAATGATAACCAGCAACAAAACAAGAAAGAGAAAACCAACTAAATGTACAGCCTTGTAGGGCTCAACAGCAACAATACAAAACAAGATCCCACACAAAACAGGTGGAAAAAGGCTGCTGAAATATGATCCCCAATCAGAGACAACGATAGAAAGCTGCCTCTGATTGGGAACCATACCAGGTCAACATAGAAATGCAAAAACTAGAGTACCTACCCTAGTCACACCCTGACCTAACCAAAATAGAGTATAAAAGGATCTCTAAGGTCAGGACGTGACATGTACTCAATCATTGTAGCTGGCAGAGTGTTTTAAGTTGTGGTTTAGTCTATTCGTCATAGTAGTAAATGGAAAAAAGGCTTTAAAAGTCATCTCAAATAAGTATCCTTGTTTGAATTGTTCCTCTCTTTCACTCTTCCACGTACTTTAGTAATTAGTGAACTATTTACATTTTCATTCTTACTTAGTATCCTATTTGATATTACATTTTTACCATAAACACAGGTATAATGTTCTTCCCTGTCATTGTGACCTGAGGGATTTTCACATTTATGTATTGTAAGAGATTGTCAAATTGCTATTTATCTCTCTTCAAGTCAGAACTCAGTTCATGATGCAATATTGTAGAATGGCTTTTCTTACAAAAATGTTAATGTTGCATCGTGGGGCAGCATATTTCTTCAAATATGTTGATTAAAAACATAGTAGAGCATTCCTGCAACTCATGCCAGGTATATCAACTGATTCTATTTTCAAATGCTCTTTGTGTTGAAGATAAGTGGGACTGAAGGGTCTTGACTGCATTACAGATTTCTCTCATCTCATACCTGACACTGACTGGCTTAAGGGTCCGGCAGGAATTGTATATCTGTTTTTTTTAGGCTAATTCTGGGTTAAATTCAGGTAGTAGTCACAGTCACCAGTGGACTTTGCCCAGAATCACTCTGTTTTGGATTCATCATAATGAAAACACTGCTGGTTGTGGTACTGAGGAAGTAATTAGAAGAGAAGAAGCTCATGACAGCTACAGATATAGGATCTTAATTTGAGCCAGTTTGCTACAGCAGGAAAATAATCCTGCAGAAACAGGAAATGTGAATTATTATGTGTATTATATTTGACATTTTTGTAGGGGTTGCAAAATTTTTCCTAAGGGAAAATCAAGTCTGAAATTATTTTTTAAACCTCAAATACACTACTCTAATGTTTAAAACGTCCTTCATTGCATGAAAGTTATCCTGCAACAGTGTGATGAAATTAAGATTTGACATCTGTAGCACAAAGCATTAGTTATTTCCTATCAAATCACCTGTTCAAGATCAATAGTAAAATGCTTTTCATTTGGCCAAAATTCAGAGAGGCTTCTAAACAGCTTCTACCCCCAAGCCATAAGACTCCTGAACAGCTAATCAAATGGCTACCCAGACTATTTGCATTGCCTAGCCTATTTGTTGGTTAAGGGCTTTTAAGTAAGCATTTCACTGTAAGGTCTACCTACACCTGTTGTATTCTGCGCATGTGAAAAATACAATTTGATTTGATATTGACCCAAATATAGTTGGGAGAACGGTGTTCCATTGTATTTGCAACAGGAGCAGTCCAAACATAAACAAAGATGAGGTTGGTTAAGGCCACTGAGCCTCTGCTGAATGTTTTACCCATCAACCTGTCAAGTGCTAGTCCTGTCAAGTACTACGTGGAGCACATTTTGAAAGTAGCTGGGATCTAATGACCAGACAGTCATGCCAAGTGGCTTCAAGGCCTGCTGGTGACCCTATTACATTCCTGGGCAGAAGTGTTAATGTCTGGATTGGCCTACGAACAGAAGCAGCAAATATTGTTACACTCGAAGGCATAGGGGTTTAGCCGTTTTTTCATTTTATAATAAAGCTGTGCTCTGAGGGCTTTCCCAGGGGGGTGAACTGAGACTCCCAGGCCTGTCAGGTGAGTTATTTCATCACCCTACAGGACTGTGCTATTCTCCTACTTATAAATCATTTAGCCCAAGTAAGAAAATGTAATTTTGTCATTTTTAATTCAAATGTATGCTTGCCCTAGACCCTGCTGTCATGTACCTTTTTAATGTATTAGTCCAGGGAACAGAGCACAGTCCGTAAATTCCCCTGTGTTAAGTCGTTCTTTGCAGAGGCCTCAGACATAAATGCAAGGAGGCTCAAAATGGGCATAATGATACATGGATTTGTGCTTTCCAGATGCCACTAAGTTTAGAATCTATTATTTGATGTTCAGTATCAGAGGAAACAAAAACCTGTTTGAATGCTATGATTTATTTCCATGTATGGTTAGAAAATACTGTATTTACTCATTTGTGTAATCATCACAATGCAGTCATTTTTTTCACATACAGTAAGTTATTCAGATGTTACTGCAATTTTACATTTCACATGTGATAATTGTATGTGGGATTGTCAGTTGACTGCTTACCAGCCCTGATTTGGACTTAGAGAGGGTGGGACTGCACTTTCTTGGTGACCTACTGGGGAGACTGATATGAGCAGAATAACATGTTCTGTCACTCACTGCCATGTGCCAGGGATAAATGGAGAGTCTGGGTCCATTTCCCCATGGGAATTAAAGACTGCTTACAGATGAAATCAGGGCTACTGATGGATGGCTTACTGGCCCTATTGCAGTTTGTTTTCGAAAGCTTTGGAAACTGTCAACACACCCTCACCACTGCATACAGTTGATCCATCATCTAGAAGGCCAGCTTATAACTAACAGTATACAGCTCAACCTAGTTGTGTTCTCATGCATGCTCTTCATGGTAGATTACTTATGTCATCAATATTGTTACTTACATGCTTCACTAGATAATTTTTGACTATGGCAGCTAATGGTTTTGCTTAAACACTTTGTATATTAGCTACTGTGGTTTGTGGAATTGTTGTCCAATCATAATTTAATGTATCTGGCCAATAACATACAATAAAAAGTACAATGCATTATCATAGCACAAGCCACAAAATAATTAGATGTGTAGAATTCTTACATCATGCAACTAAACGGATTCATTATTCAACATGAACACATTTTTCATCTTCATTTTTCCAATACATTGTACAGTAATTTGAATGATCATATTGATTGCAGCCTAATGCAAAGGGATAAGATATCCTCTGCACAACATGCAATACATCTAGGTTTACTTCATAAATCCTGTAAGCAAAAAACAACAAATGACATGTGTTTCCACACAGTTGCAACGATATCCCCTTTTATCCAAGCGTAAGTCCTCTTATTGCCAGCAGGATCTTGCCGACTAACAACATAGTGAGAGAGCCTCACTAGAGAGTACATTAGGAGCCATTACATAAGACTACACAGCAAGATGGAGAAACCATTCCCTGGGATTTTGTTTCATCTTGTCGTCCTTTGATCGGTTGAGGACAGCACTTTCCTCATCAACATGGCACAGAGTCAGGTCCTTTTCTAGACATTAGGCATTTGAAGCTTAAGGCATGATGGAGTACGCGTTCTTGGCTGCCTATTGTAGTGAGGCAGGGGATAAGGTCATTCATGAATGAAACGTCTGATTCGTCATCTAATTAAGGATTCCTGTATTTCCAACTGCAATTTTAATGAGTGGATATTTTCTGTTCTTAATCATTTATTTAACTGAACACTTAACTGCTTTAGTAGCATATTCCATTGTCCCTTCTCTCTCACGTGTTTTCCAGCTCTCTGTAGATCTGTATTTCTTTACCTCTACAGGTAATAATTCCATTTGCCTTTTGATTTGTAATTTTCCATAATAAGCAGATTTTTGGGGCAATTGGCTTGATTAATGATAGGACATAACATGCATAATGCATTGGTCACGACTCATGCAAACAATAAAAAGTCACTGCTGAGCGTCCATGTCAATTTCACCTCTGAAAAGGCTTATGTTTGAATGAGCGATGCCCACTACACTAAATTACCTTTTTAGTTGAATTGGTTGAACCTTTTTTGGTTGAACCTTTTTAGTTGAATTCATCTTCCTCCTCATCACAATCACACTTTGTCTCGTTTCACAACAGTTTCCTTTTGAAGGATGACATCTATGTATCACAGGCAGTGACTAGACACAGCCACACACTACCACAGGAGATGTACATACTTATATAAACTCATGCTCTTGCAACTAACTACTCTCTCACAAAAAAGTGTCACTGGCCACATCATGATGCAAATGCATCGTACATTTTGCATCATCATGATGATGTGGCCAGTGAAAATTTGGTTTTTGAAAGTCCAATATCTTGAACGTTTGACTGCTGATGTGCAAAACATTTTGGGACTGTATCATTAGTGGACTAATTATATAAATAGCAAACGTTTTTGAGTGGATTATCCCTTTCTGGGGAAAGTAATCCAAAAGTAACAAAGTAATTTGATTACATTAGAGTTTGGGTAATACAAAAGTTACATTACCGATTACAATTTGGGACAGGTAACTAGTAACTAACATATTACACTTAGAAAGTAACCTACCCAACCCTGAGTATTACAGTATTAGTTTCTGTAACAATAGCTACCTTAATATACACAAAAATCATTCTAGCCCACCACAGTTCATTTTCACACATCAATATTATTAAACCACACTCAGTCTGCTGCAGCTCATGTCAAACACCAACACTGATGATACTTTGTCACACAGTCCAAAGCTGTCTGTCAGCGGAGATCTTGTTGATCAAATATCACACTGTCATCATGTATCCGTGTCTATTTAGTTACAGAACAAAGCATGTTTTAAACTTTACTTTCCTTAGCTAATTGGCTCTAAAAAAATGTTACCTTTATTTTATCAGGGAGTCATACTGAGACCAATGTCTCTTACAGATGAGCCCTGGAATTCAGAAGTTACAGAAAATACACACATCAAATATAAATGCAAAATGCTAGCAGAAAGAAGAACAGTGATGAAAAACAAACACGTTAATAAGTCATTGTAACGTAGACACAGGGATTCAAGACCCAGATGCAGTTAGTTTAATAATAATAATAATGAACATGGCGCAATACAAACCAAGCAACGCGTCTGACATGGAGACAAACAATACTACCCAATGACTGATAACAAAAGAGTGCTATATAAAGGGTAAGTAATCAAGGGAATAATGAAGTCCAGGTGGGCGTACTGATGGTTGCCAGGTCTGCTTAAAGTGGCCAGGACCGGTGGTTAGTAGACCGCTAACGTCGAGCGGGGAAGCAGGAGTGGATGTGACAGTAATAAGGTCCTCAATCAGCTTTCTGAATTGCCCAAGAGGCACCAAAACATCCAATTTAAGAACATTTTGAAGATTGTTCCACAATCTTGGTTGTGCAAGAAAGGTAAATCAGCTTTTAGTTAACTCCGTAGAGACCAAAGGAATTTCTAGAGTCAACCATCCCTGAGACTGGGTGTCGTACTCATACATCTAAAGTTTAGTAATGATGTTAGTTAGTTACAGTGGGAGTTTTTGTCAACCTACGTGACATTAAAAAGGGCCAACCAACTTTCTGGTAGAGACTGCAGTGATGAGTACTAAAAGTGTTGCCCATAATAAAGCACAGTGCGCTATGATGAACTGCATCTAAAGGCTTTGATGAAGTGGCAGCAGCGTTCACATAGATGGTGATGCTATAGTCTAGGACCGATAGGAACGTCGACTGAATAATCTGCTTTTTACTATTTAGCGAAAGGCAGGACCAATTTCTTTATAGATAAAGCCCATTTTTATTCTGAGCTTAACTAACTCATCAATATGCTTTTTATTTATCCAGATGCCCAGATATTTGTAAGCAGGGACACGATCAATATGGACAAAATCTAAAGTACATACTGTATGTTTAAATCATCACCATTATTTTGATGCACTCTAGAGACAACATATACTCATTTTACCTGCATTCAATACTAATTTCAGGTCAATAAAGTTTTTCTGTAATACAAAGAAGGCAGACTGCAGATAGAGCCTGGTTAACCGTAGGGGCAATGGCATATCATCGGCATACAAGTGCAGGTAATTTATTTTTTACAGACAAGCCAATAATTTTTATGCAAACAGTAAAAAGTACAGGACCCAGAATTGGACCCTGCATTACACCTTTCGTTATGTCCAGAAAACCTCATTTAACACCCTCAGAGATCAAATCCTACTATACCGGCTCTGACGCTCATCGGATGTGGCAGGGCTTGAAAACTATCATGGATTACAAAGAGAAGCCCAGCCATGAGCGGCCCAGTAATGCAAGCCTACCAGTTGACCAAAATGCCTTCTATGCTCGCTTAGAGGCAAGCAACACTGAACCATGCGTTAGAGCACCAGCTGTTATGAACGACTGTGTGATCACGCTCTCCATAGCCAATGTAAGACCTTTAAACAGGTTAGCATTAACGTTTAAAAATACCTAACGTTGTATTACAAAAGTAGTTTGAAATATTTTGGCAAAGGTTATAGGCAACTTTTGAAATATTTTGTAGTGACGTTGCGTTTTTCTAAACTGTTTTTTTATGGATCAAACGGGCTATATATGGACATTTTTACACACTCCCAGGAATGTCATAAATGATGTATGATTAGCTTATCCACTAACTTTCACACATCTAGATGGCCGGACAGGGTGGGTGGGGAGCCAGAGACAGCCCTGTTGTCAAACTGTAGACCCCAGTTCCTACATTTGAACATAATGTTTGATTTTATCAAACATGGACGGAATATGGACGGAATTTTTATATATGATACGGAATTAATCGTACAAAAGGACCAATTGTGATGTTTATGGGACATATTGGAGTGCCAACAAAAGAAACTTGTCAAAGGTAATGCATATTTTATATTTTATTTCAGCGTTTTGTGTAGCGCCTGCTACGCTAGCTCCATTGTTTACTGCTGGTGAGGATGGCTACAGGTTATCAGATAATAGCTTCATATGCTTTCGCCGAAAAGCATTTTTAAAATCTGACATGTTGGCTGGATTCACAACGAGTGTAGCTTTAATTGAGTATCTTACATGTGTGATTTAATGAAAGTTTGAATTTTATAGCATTTTATTTTAATCTGGCGCTCTGCATTTCCCCTAGAAATTGGCCACTTGAGACGCTAGCGTCTCCCCTATCATCAAGAGGTTTAACCTCTACGGGATGGGTGTCCCTAAACCGGGACGGTTGTTGATAACGTGTGCTAATGTGACTAGAATGAGGTTGTATACAACAGCCAACTTTCTGGGACATGTCTTATATGGGCATTAAGCTTAAATGATTGTTAATCTATCTGAAGTGTTAAATTAACAGTAGCTATTACAGTGAAACAATACCATGCTATTGTTTGAGGATAGTGCACAATAACATTTTTATCATGGCAACTGGTTTGATATATTCACCTCCTGAAGGTAAATAATGTACTTCAGTAATCTTGCTCTGATTTGTCATCCTGAGGGTCCCAGAGATAAAATGCAGCATAGTTTTGTTTGATAAAATCAAACATTATGTTCAAATGTAGGAACTGGGGTCTACAGTTTGACAACAGGGCTGTCTCTGGCTCCCCACCCACCCTGTCCGGCCATCTAGATGTGTGAAAGTTAGTGTATAAGCTAAATGATACATCATTTATGACATTCCTGGGAGTGTGTAAACTTGCATTTTTTATTACCATAGCATTTTTGTATGTTCCTTATAGTTATGTACTTGAAAATGTATCAATTGACCAATTTGGCACATTTGGGCAAAGTCCTGGCAGACTTGATACAAAATATTGTGCAGTAATGTAATTCTTCACTGATTCAGTCTGAAACTTTGCACACACACACACGGCTACCATCTGGAGGTCCAAATCTAAATTACAACTAGACTCCTATCTGAAAGTATGGCCTTTCTCTTACATTTCAAAGATGATGTTTGTATTATCTTTTACCAGATCTAATGTGTTACCACCAGCAGGAACACGTCCCCTGACCAAAGGATGTTTAGTCATTCTCAATGACCCCTCCTGGTCATGTAGATGCTTTATACTGCATGCAGAGGACGAGTTCTCTGTCGTCCAGGATATTTCTGTGTTTTTCTGAACCTCTCCTTATTCTTTCTGTTTTTTCTTGTAGTGTTAATATAATAATTATTTTATATCTGATTTTATATCTGATCCAATTCCACAGTCACATGTCTGTGCACCATCATTACCGTCTGAGTTGGCCAACAACAGTACCCAGTCTCATAGCCAGCTAGTACCAAGCATGAGGGGGGCTTGGGAATAGACTACTTAGTTACTACCTAGTTCAAAATTAGAATGAACTTTTGCACTCAGCTCCTTCATGCCATTTCACTTTCAATGGAACCTTCTAGGAGCTTTGGGCAACACTTTCATTTGAAAGAGCTTGGTTCAAGAGTTCACTTGATGAAAATACCAAACTCTTCAGGCAAGAATACAAACCAGAGGGACAACACGTCACCCCTGTTAATATGGCATGGAAGGCAAGAAATGGCTAACTAAATCTTGTCTTTTGCAGTAAATGGTGCATTCAATGTCAAAACATTAGATCGTCGATTACCGCTTCCTTCTAAAGGGAGAAGCATAGTTTTAAATTCAGATATTAACATGGGTATGCCCGTCCTTTGTGTATGCAATTTAATGCGCTTATTTTGATGTAATTACTTAAATGAAGGCTGTATATTTGGGAAGTCATTCACACACAGGAGACACAATTGGGGAAATAATTGATGTTATATGTTGTGCAACTTATTGACTTAAAAACAGTCCTTCATAGGATGGGATCCGCAGTCCAACACTGAACCTACTGTGACATACCTTTGCCCGCATGGTCATGAAGGAGGATAAGAACATGTCTGTATTTTCAAATGACCTGAAGTCCAAACAAAGTCATATCTGCCTCTGTTGGAAACATGTACAGGTATATGTCAGTGGCGGTCAGTGCTGTTTAAGATGAGGACAGGTTTTTTTCATGAGCATGGCCTTATTTCTATTACAGATTATTGGATGTGTCTCATCCATATTCCATTCACCCAGTTCAATGTATTTAAAAAAATGTATTTCACCTTTATTTAACAAGGCAAGTCAGTTAAGAACAAATTCTTATTTACAATGACGGCCTAAACCGGCCAAACCCGGACGACGCTGGGCCAATTGTGCGCCGACCTATGTAACAGCAACAGGTTTAGGCCACTACATGATTTTCGCTATACCCGTCATGTGGTTGCTACAACCTAGCCTATGAATGAACGTTTACAACGTAGGTGCACACAGGTCGAGAGGTGACACATGGACAGACAGTGACATTCAATACCATCTTGCACACTCTTGCCTGCATCTAGCTGATATAGGGTGTAATCATTCGTACAACAGTTTCTATTGGACAAATGTAGGTATGCTTATCTCGGTTTTGATCGGTTTGCTTCCGTTAAACGTTTTTTAACAGAATCGGCAAAATGAATACACAGCTGATCACGCGTAAACACTGTTCACTTTCATAGCAGCCACGTTGTATTCTTTCTCTCCTCTCATCTCTTCTCTTTGCTTGTGGACTTCAATGCACAACAGATCAGATGTATGTGACCAGGCGGGAAAACAATGTCCAAGCCAAACCGCTGCACACAGCCTACATCGTTGTCACCATAGATAAAGTAACATTATAGTCAACATAGCTAATAGAATTAACGTGCTAGTAAACCCGCTACAATCATGCAATAATGTTAGTGTACAGTCAGCCCTGGTGGCAATAAATTAGTATTACCAAAAGCTTACCTTGACTTGGAAGAGTTCCAGTGTTTTGTTGGAAAGTCATAGCCAGCTAGCTAACATAGCATCCTTCTGAGCAGGGTGTTTCAGTAGGCTAAACTAGCTAACTGCATTTGCTAGCTATTTGCTCTCTATTTCTCTCTGGCTTCTCCTTCATTTTGGAAGAAAATAGTTTGTTCAAAACTGTTAAACTATTTTCTTTCTCTCTATTTGAGTCCACTACTCACCACATTTTAGACACTGCAGTGCTAACTAGGTGTAATGTATGCTTTCAGTACTAGATATACAGTGGGGAGAACAAGTATTTGATACACTGCCGATTTTGCACGTTTTCCTACTTACAAAGCATGTAGAGGTCTGTAATTGTTATCATAGGTACACTTCAACTGTGAGAGACGGAATCTAAAACAAAAATACAGAAAATCACATTGTATGATTTTTAAGTAATTAATTTGCATTTTATTTCATGACATAAGTATTTGATACATCAGAAAAGCAGAACTTAATATTTGGTACAGAAACCTTTGTTTGCAATTGCAGAGATCATACGTTTCCTGTAGTTCTTGACCAGGTTTGCACACACTGCAGCAGGGATTTTGGCCCACTCCTCCATACAGACCTTCTCCAGATCCTTCAGGTTTCGGGGGTGTCGCTGGGCAATACAGACTTTCAGCTCCCTCCAAAGATTTTCTATTGGGTTCAGGGCTGGAGACTGGCTAGGCCACTCCAGGACCTTGAGATGCTTCTTACGGAGCCACTCCTTAGTTGCCCTGGCTGTGTGTTTCAGGCCGTTGTCATGCTGGAAGACCTAGCCGCGACCCATCTTCAATGCTCTTACTGAGGGAAGGAGGTTGTTGGCCAAGATCTCGCGATACATGGCCCCATCCATCCTCCCCTCAATACGGTGCAGTCGTCCTGTCCCCTTTGCAGAAAAGCATCCCCAAAGAATGGTGTTTCCACCTCCATGCTTCAAGGTTGGGATGGTGTTCTTTGGGGTTGTACTCCTCCTTCTTCTTCCTCCAAACACGGTGAGTGGAGTTTAGACCAAAAAGCTCTATTTTTGTCTCATCAGACCACATGACCTTCTCCCATTCCTCCTCTGGATCATCCAGATGGTCATTGGCAAACTTCAGACGGGCCTGGGCATGCACTGGCTTGAGCAGGGGGACCTTGCGTGCGCTGCAGGATTTTAATCCATGACAGCGTAGTGTGTTACTAATGGTTTTCTTTGAGACTGTGGTCCCAGCTCTCTTCAGGTCATTGACCAGGTCCTGCCGTGTAGTTCTGGGCTGATCCCTCACCTTCCTCATGATCATTGATGCCCCACGAGGTGAGATCTTGCATGGAGTCCCAGACCGAGGGTATTTCACCGTCATCGTGAACTTCTTCCATTTTCTAATAATTGCGGCAACAGTTGTTGCCTTCTCACCAAGCTGCTTGCCTATTGTCCCGTAGCCCATCCCAGCCTTGTGCAGGTCTACAATTTTATCCCGGATGTCCTTACACAGCTCTCTGGTCTTGGCCATTGTGGAGAGGTTGGAGTCTGTTTGATTGAGTGTGTGGACAGGTGTCTTTTTATACAGGTAACGAGTTCAAACAGGTGCAGTTATTAATACATGTAATGAGTGGAGAACAAGAGGGCTTCTTAAAGAAAAACTAACAGGTCTGTGAGAGCTGGAATTCTTACTGGTTGGTAGGTGATCAAATACTTATGTCATGCAATAAAGTGCAAATTAATTACTTAAAAATCATACAATGTGATTTTCTGGATTTTGTAATTAGGAAAACCTGCAAAATCGGCAGTTTATCAAATACTTGTTCTCCCCACTGTATTCTCTGATCCTGTGATTGGGTGGACAACATGTTCATGCTGCAAGAGCTCTGATAGGCTGGAGAACGTCCTCCGGAAGTTGTTAGACTTACACAGTAATTATATGGAAGGGGTGAGAACCATGAGCCTCCTAGGTTTTGTATTGAAGTCAATGTACCCAGAGGAGGGCGGAAGCTAGCTGTCGCCCGGCTACACCATGGTACTACCCTACAGAGTACTGTTGAGGGTGCCGTAGACCTTCTTTGCAAAATAGTGTGTTTTAATCAGTTATTTGGTGACGTGATTATATTTAGTATAGTTGTATCTAAAAGTGATACCATTTTAAATTTCTTACAATTAAACATTTGATGAAATTCACTGTGGAGGATGGTCCTCCCCTTCCTCCTCTGAGGAGCATCCACTGGTATATGTGTTGTATGCACTTGTTTACTGTGTCGATGTACTCAGCTAGCAACGAGGGTGCTAAGGCACATAACCTATTTTCACTTCATAGCTTTTCATGTCTGCCTGCGCTAGTTCCAAATCCCGTTTCTCTCTGTTTCCAAATGTAAATATCCCAGGCATAACAGAGTGCTCTAATACTCCCCTCTGTTTTCTCTTGTACCTAGAAGGTGTGTGCTGCCTCACTGCTCTCTCTGTATTCCCCCTGTTCTCCTAGCTACTCCCTCCTCTCCTGTTAGTACACCTCCCTGCGCTCTCTTCTTATAGACTCTAGTGTACCTTCCCCCTTTCAAGTGTACAGTCTGTCTGTGTTTATTAAACATCTGCCTTGGTAGACACACTGCACGCTACACACAGCTGCACACAGCACACAGTGACTGTAAGAGCAAATTCTCAAAGTTGTCAGCCATGTCATCATGCATCAACATAAATATTATTGTGTAACTGGAGCAGTATTAACTAGGAAGTACATGATCAGCAGCACCAGAGTAAGAGAGGAAAGGCAGGATATTAGTGTGACTCCCCATGGGCGCTAAAAGTGTTTGACAAGCAGGCCTGTGGGCACAACACAAACGACTACATTCTCCCACAGTGGTGGTGAACCCACGCCTCTACCACGATTCATTCCAGAGCTGCTGCCTCATATTAGCATGCACACCGAGGAAACTCAGTAAACCCTATACTGTCTGACAAGTCCTCTAGTGTCTGCCATTCCTTATAATACAAGCACACCTTCCCTTACTATCTGGGGAGGGCATACTGTACACATAGGTGCCCTTTTGGATTTTGTACATTTCTCAGTTCTAAAGAGGATAATAGGGGACTTCTGAGAAATGGCTTTGGCATATGGATAAATATAAACAAATGGCAAGTTGGTGAGGTGAAATTGTGGTCATTTACTTCTTCCCATTCAATAGCTGAACCATCCATGTGATTCAAATTAAAACAATCTTTTATACTAGTTCTCAGGGCAAGATTCAAAGCATTTATTCTAAGCAACAGATCATTACTTATATGAATCTCCTCAGAGATTAAGAAAATTATATCCATTGGTTGCAACATTCACTGTGTTTTTATTACTTGCTTGACTTTCTGTCTACACGTTCATACCATATGACAGTGAATCTAAATGATTGGTCTGCAATGTGGGGGATTTCATCATAGAAGAGGGGAAAGAAGGAGAATTTTCCTAATTAAAACCTGTCCTGCAGCTAAAATTAATCTAGAAATGCATTTTGTGGAGAAGCAGGTTCCTGGAAGGTAGTCATTACCGTTGGATTATTACATTGCATAACTATAATAGCAGATGCATAATGAGGGAACGATCATAATTAGATCGATAAAAAGGTATAACAGTCTGTGCTGGATTTGTTTTCGCAGTTCAAAACTTAACTCCCCCTTCCAAACATCGCTGTAATGAGGAAATAATAAGAATACCTGCAGAACAATGAATACATATTATATTCCTACAGAGATTGGTAATGCATTGTAATATGATTGCAATATGATAGCTGATGAAGCAGGCATGCTAGCAGTGATTTTTTGTGGCAGTGATACGTTATGGAGTTTTGTGCCACAGACCCATTAGAGGACCCACATTTTTTAAAATGGTGTGCAGCCGTGGTTGGAAGCACAAGGGCATAATTATATGAAAACCACACCACACAAAAACAATACTTAAGTACAAAATTACAAAATTAAAAAACATAACAAAACCTACTAATTATAAATGTATGAATTAATTGATCAGTTATCACAAAAAAACTAAATATTTGTTTTGTTTAAACGTGTGTGTGCGTGTGCATGTGAGTGTGTGAGTTAGGCTATATGGAGGAGATTACTGAGTAGTTGTTACGCTCATCGAAATGATCGGACCAAGGTGCAGCGTGGTAGGCGTATATTTTATCTTTATTAAAAATGAATTCCTAAAAACAACAAAAGGATAACGAATGTAACGTTCGGTAGGCTACACAGAGCTGTACAAAAACAACATCCCACAAAATGAAGGTGTCAACAGGCTGCCCACCCAAGTCACACCCTGACCAACCAAACAGAGAATAAAAAAGATCTCTACGTTCAGGGCGTGACAGTACCCACCCCAAAGGTGCGGACTCCGGCTGCAAACCTGACACTATACGGGAGGGTCCGGGTGGGCATCTATCTTTGTGGCGGCTACGGTGCTGGACTCAGACCCCGCTCCACCTCTGGCTCCCCCCACTTTGGTGGCGCCTCTGGTGTGGGGACCCTCGCTGCAGGCCCCAGACTGGAGACCCTTGCTGCAGGCTCTGGACTGGGGACCGTCGCTGCAGGCTCCGGACTGGAGACCGTCGCTGCAGGCTCCGGACTGGAGACCGTCGCTGCAGGCTCCGGACTGGAGACCGTCGCTGCAGGCTCCGGACTGGAGACCGTCGCTGCAGGCTCCGGACTGGAGACCGTCGCTGGAGGCTCCGGACTGGAGACGTACGCTGCAGGCTCCGGACTGGAGACGTACGCTGCAGGCTCCGGACTGGAGACCGTCGCTGCAGGCTCCGGACTGGAGACCGTCGCTGCAGGCTCCGGACTGGAGACCGTCGCTGCAGGCTCCGGACTGGAGACCGTCGCTGGAGGCTCCGGACTGGAGACGTACGCTGCAGGCTCCGGACTGGAGACCGTCGCTGCAGGCTCCGGACTGGAGACCGTCGCTGCAGGCTCCGGACTGGAGACCGTCGCTGCAGGCTCCGGACTGGGGACCGTCGCTGGAGGCTCCGGACTGGGGACCGTCGCTGGAGGCTCCGGACTGGGGACCGTCGCTGGAGGCTCCGGACTGGGGACCTGTCGCTGGAGGCTCCGGACTGGGGACCTGTCGCTGCAGGCTCCGGACTGGGGACCTGTCGCTGCAGGCTCCGGACTGGGGACCTGTCGCTGCAGGCTCCGGACTGGGGACCTGTCGCTGCAGGCTCCGGACTGGGGACCTGTCGCTGCAGGCTCCGGACTGGGGACCTGTCGCTGCAGGCTCCGGACTGGGGACCTGTCGCTGCAGGCTCCGGACTGGGGACCTGTCGCTGCAGGCTCCGGACTGGGGACCTGTCGCTGCAGGCTCCGGACTGGGGACCTGTCGCTGCAGGCTCCGGACTGGGGACCTGTCGCTGCAGGCTCCGGACTGGGGACCTGTCGCTGCAGGCTCCGGACTGGGGACCTGTCGCTGCAGGCTCCGGACTGGGGACCTGTCGCTGCAGGCTCCGGACTGGGGACCTGTCGCTGCAGGCTCCGGACTGGGGACCTGTCGCTGCAGGCTCCGGACTGGGGACCTGTCGCTGCAGGCTCCGGACTGACGCGTGGAGCAGGCACAGGACTCACCAGGCTGGGGAGACCTACTGGAGGCCTGGTCCGTGGAGCAGGCACAGGATGAACCGGGCTGTGGGGGAACACTAGAGATCTGGTGCTTATCCTTGGCACCACTCTTCCAGGCTGAATGCCCACTTTAGCCCGGCACCTCCAGAGCATAGGCACATGTCGAACCGGACTGTGGGGGGAGCACTGGAGATCTGGTGCTTAGAACTTGCACCGCTCCTTGTGGCTGTATGCCCACTTTAGCCCGGCACGTGCGGAGAGCAGGCACATGACGCACTGAGCTGTCACAGCGCACCGGAGACACAGAGCGCAGAGCCGGCGCAGGAAACCCTGGGCCGAAAAGGCGCACCGTAGACCAAGAGCGCTGAGCTGGTACAATTAGCCCTGGCTGGATGCCCACTCGAGCGTTGCACTTGCGGAGAGTTGGCTCCGAGTGCGCCGGGCTGTGCAAGCGCACTGGTGACACGGTGCCTGACCAGTAACACGCACCTTGCCATGAGCATTGGGAGTTAGCTCCGCCAACCTCCCCGTGTGCCCCCCCAAAAAATATTTTGGAGTGGCTTCTCAGGCTTCCGTCGATGACTTGCCTCCTCATATCGTCGCCGCTCCTCCTTCGCTGCCTCTATTTCCTCCTTTGGACGGCGATATTCTCCAGCCTGCGTACAGGGTCCTTTACCATCCAGGATCTCCTCCCACGTCCACTCGTCCTGTCCACGCTGCTTGGTCCTTCCTTGGTGGGATGTTCTGTTACGCTCGTCTAAATGATCGGACCAAGGTGCAGCGTGGTAGGCGTACATTTAATCTTTATTAAAAATGAACACGTAAAAACAACAAAAAGAAAACGAACGTAACGTTCGGTAGGCTACACAGAGCTGTACAAAAACAACATCCTACAAAACTAAGGTGGCAAAACAGCCTGCCTAAGTATGATTGCCAATCAGAGACAACGATAGACAGCTGTCCCTTATTGAGAACCATACCTGGCCAAAACATAGAAATAAAGAACATAGAGTTTCCCAACCTGAGTCACACCCTGACCAACCAAACATAGAGAATAAAAAGATCTTTACGGTCAGGGCGTGACAGTAGCTTGGTTCATCAGGCTGACCCCAGTCTTCACTTGAAGTTATTGAGGGATAATGATGTTTTGGCAATGTGAAGATAAGAATACCAGAGTATGGTACCTCTTTATCTGATAGAGAATTGACTATGTGAGGTGTGGCAGATAAGAGGAAAAAGGTTATCGCAGTGTCTTGTGTTGTACATAATGTACTGGCCCAGACAATATTACAGTAAATTAGATTTGGGTCAATTATACTATAGTATAGAGTTAGGAGTCAAGCATGATGAACCAAACCACTAATCTTTCTGATGATACCAACACATTCCATAAGTTTGCTGCAGACAAAATGAATATGATCTTTCTGGGAAAGCTTTTCATCAGTTAGAAGTCTGAGGAATATAGTGGATGTGACTTGTTCCACTTCATTCCCACCAATTGAGATTCTGGCTCTTTTATTTTTTGCAATATTTCTTATTCTTAATAGTGAATACAATGAAGTTGGATTTTTGTACATTTAAAGATAAGTTGTTTATCTGGAACCATTCGGAAAATTTGGCCATGCCTGAGTTGGCTTCATTAATTAGTGAATCAAAATGATTTAGTGATAAAATCTCATTGGTATCATCAGCAAAGAAGTATGGTAAAAGACACAGCAGCAAGGTCATTGATATAGATTAGGAATACCAAAGGTCCAATTATCAAACCCTGTGGCACATCACAGTATATCTTGGCCTGGTAGATGCACCCATATTTACATAAACAAATTGTTCTCTGTTATAAACACAACTATCAAGGCAATTATATGGATAATCATAAACTGTAATAATGCAATTTATAAATAAAGTAGTATTTCATGATTGAAGGTTAAATAAAATTAAAATAAACCGTGTCAAACACTTTGGATAAATCTAAAAATATGCCAAGAGGGTATTCATTGTTGTTCAGGGCTGAAAAGATTTTATCCACAAGTTGCAAAAGAGCCTGTGGAGTAATTTTTACGAGAACCATATATGTACGCTTACAGAATATAGTGTTGATTTAAATGTTTCAACATTCTCTTATACCCCAATTTTTCCAAGGATTTTAGAAAAACATGGTTGTACAGATATTGGGCGATAATTTGTAAAATATATTTGATGCCCATATTTATAGAGGGGGATAATTTTGACATTTTCTAATCTTTATGCACAATACCAGTTTCCAAAGCTTTGGTGAAGATATACAGTACCAGTCAAAAGTTTGGACACATGTAATAATTCCAGGGTTTTTCTTTATTTTTACTATTTTCTATATTGCAGAATAATAGTGAAAACAAACTATGAAATAACACATGGAATCATGTAATAACCAAAAGAGTGTTATTTTATATCTGATGTTCTTCAAACTAGACACTCTTTGCCTTTGACAGCTTTGCACACTCTTGGCATTCTCTCAACCAGCTTCGTGAGGTAGTCACCTGGAATGCATTTCAATTAACAGGTGTCTTTCCTTCTTAATGCGTTTGAGCCAATTAATTAATTAATTTATTTAACCAGGTAGGCTAGATGAGAACAAGTTCTCATTTACAACTGTGACCTGGCCAATCAGTTGTGTTGTGACAAGGTAAGGGTGGTATACAGAAGATAGCCGTATTTGGTGAAAGACCAAGTCCATATTATGGCAAGAACAGCTCAAATAAGCAAAGGTAAACGACAGTCCATCATTACTTTAAAACATGACTGTCAGTCAATCTGGAAAATTTCAAGAACTCTGAAAGTTTCTTCAGGTGCAGTCGGAAAAACCATCAAGCACTATGATGAAACTGTCTCTTTATGAGGACTGCCACAGGAAAGGAAGAGCCAGAGTTACCTCTGCTGCAGAGGATAAGTTCATTGGAGTTAACATCCTCAGAAATTGCAGCCCAAATAAATGTTTCTCAGAGTTCAGGTAACAGACACATCTCAACATCAACTGTTCAGAGGAGACTGCAGGAAGCAGGCCTTCATGGTCAAATTTGGTCTGTCCTTTGGTCTGATGAGTCCAAATTTGAGATTTTTGGTTCCAACCACTTTGTCTTTCTGAGACACAGAGTAGGTGAACAGATGATCTCTGCATGTGTGGTTCCCACTGTGAAGCATAGAGGAGGAGGTGTGGGAGTGCTTTGCTGGTGACACTGTCTGTGATTTATTTAGAATTCCAGGCACACTTGACCAGCATGGCTACAACAGCATTCTACAGCTATATGCTATCCCATCTGGTTTTCGCTTAGTGGGACTATCATTTGTTTTTCTGCAGCCCATACACACCTCCATGCTGTGTAAGAGCTATTTGACCAAGAAAGAGAGTGATGAAGTTCTGCATCAGATGACCTGGCCTCCACAATCACCCAATCTCAACCCAATTGAGATGGTTTGGGATGGGTTGGACAGAAGAGTGAAGGAAAAGCACCCAACAAGTGCTCAGCATATGTGGGAACTCCTTCAAGACTGTTGGAAAAGCATTTCAGGTGAAGCTGGTTGAGAGAATACCAAGAGTGTGCAAAGTTGTCATCAAGGCAAAGGCTGGCTACTTTGAAGAATCTCAAATGTAGAATATATTTAGATTTTTGGTTACTACATGATTCCATATGTGTTATTTCATAGTTTTGATATCTTCACTATTATTCTACAATTTAGAAAATAGTTAAACTATCGAAAAACCCTTGAATGAGTAGGTTTATCCAAAATGTTGACTGGGACTGTACGTTAGAGGCTCAGTAATCAAGGAAGACACTGATTTCACCAAAGAGGCACCAGTCTCATCATGACCTACTGCTGATATATTTAAGTTACCTCTATCACCTCTATTACAGTACATCAGGGGGATCAAACTGAAGCAGAGAAGGGAAATGTCCCTTAATGTAATCCAAGGAATTTCTATCATGTTTCAGGGAAGACCCAAATGCAGACTGTGTTGAAGTAACAATGTTTATTACAGAAACAGGGGCAGGCAAATGTCAGGTTAAGGCAGGCAGGGGTCGATAATCCAGAGTAGAGGCAAAGGTACAGGACGGCAGGCAGGTTCAGGAAAAGCAAGGTACAAAAATCAGGAGTGCGAGGAAAAAGCGAGATGGAAAAAGCAGGGACAGGGACATCCGCTGGTAGACTTGAAGAAACTAGACGAATTGGCAACAGACAACAGAAAACACAGGTATAAGTACCCAGGGGATAAAAAAATAGAGAATAAAAAACCTCTATGGCCAGGGTGTGACAGAGGGCATGACAGAATAGCTGTAGATGCCTTTTGATTGATGTTTTTACAAGTTTACTTTATTTGAGGATTCTTGGAATTAGTTAGTAAAATAAATAAAAAGTAAAATAAAAAATAAAATAAAAAAATGGATAAGGTGAATAAATGTGTTCTTATACTTTTTGTTATTTGCAGAATTCAGGGGAGAGGAATTAAGGAATACACTTTTTATACAACTTGTTTTTAACAGCGACTAGAAGCAGCGACTAGAAGCAGCGACTAAACCGGTTGTTAACCAAGGTTTCCAGAACCCTTCTGCTGCTCCCTTACACCATTTAACTAAGGGAAAGCAGTGGTGAAATACAGAATTGAAAGATGTGAGAAAAGTCTGGTAAGCAGAATCCACATTGGCCTGATTATAAAAATGTTCCCATTAAATATCATTAATCAACATCCTAAAGCGCTCACAATTACTTTAATATATATATATATATATATATATATACTTGTAATGCTACTAATAATTTCCATCTGTTCCAAGGAGATAAATATCAGTATAAAGTATTCCTGTATTAGCCACATTATTCAAATCATTTGTTAAAAATATTGATGATCTGGTCACTCTTGTAGGCTTATAGATGGGGGATACAGATAGCTGTAGTTTAAAGTATTCAAAAAGTCAGATGTCAGTGACTGGTTCTCACTTTTAATTACGTTTATGTTGTAATCACCCAATAGAAAACACATTTTTGCTAGTTTCAAACTTGGATTGAAGCTATGTCAGAATTCGGTGGCCGATAGATGCATATAATTACCAGTTTTTTACCACCAAAAAATTAACAGGAGGGAATTTCGATGAAAAGAGATTCAACATCATCAGATGTAAGTGCGAGGTCCTCTATTACAAAGAATTGAAAACATTTATGAACAAAAATGGATACTCTTGCTCTCACTCTGGATGTTCTACAGTGGTGAACAGTATTGTAAGGAGTCATGTCATAAAGCTTGTCTCTTCAGTCAAACATGTTTCTGAAAGGACAACAATGGAAAATTGAGAGAAGACAGAAAATGAATAGGGTGGTGATGATTTTTATGAAGAATGCGAACATTCAAATGAAAAGGTAGAAAATAAGCTTACCTTGGAATTAGATACACCGATATACAGGTTGTTAAATTGCTTAACATTATAGTAATCACAAGTGATAGACTCATCTCTGGTAAATGTCAGGTCATTTGAATCTGGATTAAAACAATCATTATATTTATAGTTCTCTTTATTAATATCTAATGACTTGAAGACCATGTTGTCAGGGTTGATATCGTGCCCAACTGAGATACACAGTCACAATCATCCAGAGTGGAACAGAAAAATAGAACTGCAAGCCTCACATGTCCAATACGGCAATACATTTGGGTTAATTTGATTCTGGTTTTAAAATATTTATCAATAGGGGTGCACTTCTTATGGAATGCACATTGACACAGTCCACATAACACCACTGAAGACTTCAGAGGGTTATGACATTTAGAGCGATGTGTGTTTTTGGTCATGAGCTTAGGTGAAACACATGAAAAAAGTAGAATAAATATGTGTGTCAATGTGTTTGTGTGTGTCAAATCAGCTGACTATAGCGGAGTCACTTGCAATAGGCAAGAGAGGGGGGGGGGGGGTGAATATACAGCTAATCATACTTCAGGTATGAGATTTTGCCTTTTTTTCATTCTTCAATTATTCGTGGCAACAGTTCCTTTTTTTTGAGGCATACCTTTTTTGAGAAGTCTTCATTGATAAAGATTTTGGTTCCCTACAGGCGTTTGGCTCTTCTGAGAATATCCTCCTTGTCTTTGAACCTGAGCAGTTTCACCATTATAGATCTGGGCCGTCCATCGGGGAATAAAGTTCCATTCCTTTGCGCCCTCTCTATCTCGATGAGTTTAGGTGTCACGTGTGCTCCCTCTCCGGCCTCTAGGTCATCAGGCTGCTCATTATCCCACACACCTGTCACCATTGTCACGCGCACCAGCGCCTCATGACTCACCTGGACTCCATCACCTCCTTGATTACCTTCCCTATATATGTCACTCCCTTTGGTTCATTCCCCAGGCATTGTTATTTCTGTTCCAGCTTCATGTCTGTGCGTTGTTTGTGTTTCTTGTTTTGTATTAATTTCCGTTCCTTTAATGTATTCACTCCCTGAACTTGCATCCCGACTCTCAGCGCAGAGAGTTGACCTTCCAGGGGTTTCTTGCCTTGACATGCAATCGATTAAAATGTTATTTCACCTAGATTATTTTTTGCGGTAGTCTCCTTTGGAAGAGCGCTTGTCAAGTGTTGTTTGGAAAATGCAAAATCCTCAGACATGGTGCTTCTCCGACTGCGTAAATTCCAAACTTTGTTTAAATTCCATACATCCATTAACGGATGAACCATTTTTTGGTGAAATACAGAAAGTTGCAGAAAGGACTTACATATATTTTCCTGCAGATCTATTAGATCTTTATAGTGGACCTCGACTGCTTTCACTTTCTCTCTATCTCCCTCCCCTTGCTCCCCTCTTCAGAGGCTAGGCCACAGAAAAGTAGCAGTGAAGTGAAGAGGGAGCGGAGAGAAGGGATAACTCTCTATCTCCTCCACAGAGCATATGGTTAGGGACCCTGGGACTGAGACACCAGTGAGGCAAAGACGCTCTTAAGATGGATAGAGTCTCCAGTAATGACAAGGAGAGGTGCTATAGCATTCCTCTAGATCTTGCAGAAGTAAAATTTCCCATGAGTCTACTGGCTACGTACTGTATATGGAATGAGACAGCAAGATGGATAGACAAACATACCAGGAGAATTAGTTTAGACTGGGTTTAATTAGTTGGAAAAAGCTTACAGGGTGGAACAGAGTAGGATTGGAGATGGACAACAAGAATGTGGGATGGGAGACTGCATAGAGTGGGGCCCTGAATGGTGATTGTAAGTAGTCTATAAAACACTCCCTAATTTCCTGTCTCAAGTAAGAATATGCTGTAGATGTAAACCCACAAATGGCTTTCAATCTAATGTGGATGGTGTAGGAAAGAATTGTGGAATCATGGATCTGTCAATATGACGATAGCTGGCCATGCAAGAAACAGACATGAACCACATTATGAGTTGGAATAAGTCTCTATTTTTCCAGAGAAGAAAAATAAATGATCCAGCCCAGTGACTGCATGGGCAGAGTACTGCCAGCACCAGATGCTTCATCTAGGCCTATTTGTTGTCACGTGCATGACCAGCAAGATTAGAATATTCACCAGGGAAACAAATAGTGATACAAATCCAGTGGTTTAGCAATACTGCAAAATCAAAGAAAAATCAACTACTTGTACTATACAGTATGTGGGAGTAAAAGAACAGCCATTGCATGCCATTGACTGAGGACTGGTCCATGCCATCAACTGGAAGTGGCCCTTTGCACCTATGAGCTAGCCTGTCATCACTGCCATTGTTGTCCCCCGCTACTTGTTTTTTTCTTACTTTCACTTTCCCAACCTATTAGTCAGAGCTGGGGCGCAGCTTTGTTTTCTGATCCATTGTGAGGCCCTGGCAGCCATTCACTGAACCAGAGGGTATTATTCTTGCATTGATGATACAGCGGGCCGGCTTTGTATGAGTCAAGAGAGGCGAGTTCATTAGCATGCACATAGACGCTGTGGCATTTTGGCAGGACGACAAAACAATTCTCCTGAAATGTTTCTCGGGGAATTAGAAAGCCTTGGCTTGTTTGGTATCCAATGGACGTATGCTGGAGCTCGCTCACTTTCTTTCTGCTGCTGGATACCAATGCCTCAAGGCAAGGTTTGTTGCTCTCTTTGGGGACTTGTAAGTGTATTGGGTGTGTGTAACAGTATTGCTTCCGTCAATCTCCTCACCCCAACCTGGGCTGGATCCAGGGACCCTCTGAACACAACAACAGTCACCCACAAAGCTTAGTTACCTATTGCTTCACAAAAGCTGAGGCTCTTGCAGAGCAAGGGAATTAACTACTTCAAGTTCTCAGAGCGAGTAACGTCACTGATGGAAACGCTACTAGCATGTACAGCTAACGAGCTAGCCATTTCACACCGGTTACATGTATCTAGTCTAACACGCCAGATTAGGAATGATCAGTATGGAATTAGGTTACATGGGTTTGATTGATTTGTATTTAGATGAAATAGCACTGGTTTCTATAACATGTGTGCTGTATGGGTGGGCTGTTTTGGAGTTTTGATCAGATCACTATTCATTTATTTGTGACAACAGTCAGTTTTTAAATGTTTTTAAATGTTTCTGAAGGCCCACTTAATAGTTCAATTTTTCAGTTTTTGACTTATTAAAAAAGTTTGAAATATCCAATAAATGTCGTTCCACTTCATGATTGTGTCCCACTTGTTGTTGATTCTTCACAAAAAAATACAGTTTTATATCTTTATGTTTGAAGCCTGAAATGAGGCAAAAGGTCGCAAAGTTCAAGGGGGCCGAATACTTTCGCAAGGCACTGTACGTTCGCTCAGAATTGCTACACAATTTACCCAGTCTCATTGGCAGCCCTATAAACTGAATGGATGAGTTTTTGTTTCTTAGATCTTCCCCTTGTGGTGCATGAAAATATGTTTTAATACCTTGCATTCCTCCTGCTGTGAAATATTACACCTGCACAATTTTAATCTTGCATCCAGACATCGATAAAATGTCCTGAAGACATGATTAGGATTATTGTTGTTGGTTCAGGAGAGAGCGAAACAAATTCTCCTTGGCTTTGGCCTACTTTCAGTTGAAACGGAGAAATAAGAAAGAGGGTGATTCTAAGAATGATATGCCAGACTAGCTTGGGGAGAACCTGAATTTAGATAGAGGTTTACTGTATCTAAATGCAGATGCCCTTTGCTGATTTTACCAATGTAGTTATTTCTGATTCCTGACACGTGTTCTATACCAATACTCCAAACTACTATTTAAGTAAAGGTCCCCAGGTACAGATTTTTAACTGTTTGGAGGGAGCCCCAAGACAGATTATCTCTTCAGCTTTTGTTCATGTCTATTTTCCCCAGTCTATTGTTAAGAACACTATTTTGATGATTATTCCCTATTGGAATTTGGTCTCTAAGGTCAGAGTTTACCGTAAAGCAATTCTTAGTAATTGGTATCTGGTCCCCTTAGCCGTACAATCGTCCATGGGTGTCAAATGTATAGTCTATTCAAACCCCTGATTTCAGCCTTGATTTAATGTTTTGGAATTATGCATGGGAGGAAGAAACAACAAACATAAGAAAGAGCATTTAGGTCTGCCCTTCCCTCTGAAGGGTGGCCGTTTATTAATAACCTTGCAGAAGTCTCATTTTGGTATCCCTGTGCACATTTTTGTTTAATAAAACTCTTAAATATAGAAGTTTATCTCTTGCATCCAGCATTTCTCCACACCTTGACCAGTTTTCAATTCCTAACAATAGGGGTGGCAGGTAGCCTGGGGGGTAGGAGCGTTGGGCCAGTAACCAAAAGGTTGTTGGATCCCATCCCCGAGTTGACAAGGTAAAAATCTGTTGTTCTGCCCCTGAGCAAGGCAGTTAACCCACTGTTCTCCGGGCGCCGAAGACGCGGATGTCAGTTAAGGCAGCACTCCGCACCTCTCTGATTCAGAGGGGTTGGGTTAAATGCGGAAGACACATTTCAGCTCAATGCATTCAGTTGTACAACTAACTAGGTATCCCCATTTCCCTTAAAAAACAACAACAATAAAAAACAATTGTTCTAACATGTTTTTCCTCTGTTTTGGTTGCAGGAGGTGTGTGCATCTCTCAGTCAGTGAAGATACCACGGGAACCTAAGCTTGGAGAGTTTGACAAGGTAATCCGTAGACTGTCAGAGAACCCCAACGCCCGGGTTGTCATTCTCTTTGCCAACGAAGATGACATTAGGTAAGTTCAGTTGACTGTTACAGGAATGAAAAAAAGATTAAACTAACTAAATGATGGCAACAAAGTAACTCAATCCATCTCAGTTTCTGTTTAATGACGCAACATTCATAATGTTTGCCCATTGGTATAAATGGCTGTAAATGTGTTAATTGTCCTCCTCAGATAACATCCCACAAATTCAGTTAGCTTTTTACTGTAAGCTATAACAGCTTTGTTTTCATTAGGTGTCCACAGTGTAATGGATGTGTGCCAGTTTACATTTAATACATACAATTTAACTATATGTAGCATTCTGATCATAATATGTTCTTCTCATCTGTTGTATATATTTCTAGATGACAGCTATTTCCAATCTGCTGCATATTGTTTAATTCCCTCTAGGATGACTGAGGAGCATCTTGATCAGTTGGCATGGGGTGGCAGTTGGTGATGTGTTGGTGATGTGTGTAGGTGCAAGTGTTGCAGCTAACCATTATGTTCTACAGCACATTCCAACATGACCTAGTACTAACATAAGAATAGAATATACAGTACATATATAGCCTAATGTATGGGTTTGTCCTCCAAATTGATATGATGCAACATTTGCCATCTGTCTGTCATTTGATACACACATAGAATCATAATAATTTCACAATACAACATTGCAGTGGCTTATGGTATGTAAATATGA
The DNA here is from genome assembly GCF_023373465.1 of Oncorhynchus keta. Taxonomy (NCBI): domain Eukaryota; kingdom Metazoa; phylum Chordata; class Actinopteri; order Salmoniformes; family Salmonidae; genus Oncorhynchus; species Oncorhynchus keta. Next base: position 34,250,477 of record NC_068447.1, read on the forward strand.
ACACAGGACTTTTGTTGAGAGGTGCATAAGAAGAGAGAGAGAGAGCAAGAGCCAAAACCCTACACAATGTATTGCCAATTTGATTTCAATTTGACCTATCCTGTGAACTTTTTATATTCAAGAATGTAGCAATGACTTTAAAATGTAATTTGTACTCACATATATAATAAATAATGTTAACTTATTCCAAGAGCTTGGTGAGTAGAATGCATATTGTATAATATCCATCTGCCCTCAGAGGCAATACACCAAATGTAGGGATTTTGAGGTTATATGAGGTAATAGGCTTAAAATAAAAATTGGGTTGCTGAGTCAAGTAACACATACAGTATAAACCAATGTGAGAAGTATCCAAAGGCAATATATTACAGTAACCAAAGTTACCATTAAATAACTTTTCCCTTTCTTTACCCTGTCCTATTGTTTTTGCTCAAAAGTACAAATGTGTGGAAAGGAGTTATACATAGCATTAACCTATAATTACCATATACAGGAGGAGCAGTCGACATTAGTCAGGTATATATTCTTCTTAAAGGATTTAGGCAGTGATTTGAGGAAGCCGTGGATGGTGGACGACCAGGGCAGACGTCCCAGTGCTCATTGACTTAATCCAAGCTTGATAATGGGTAATAGTGTGGATATACAGTAATTACACAAAGCCAGTGGGATTTCAGCCCAGTATGCCTGCTCTACCCTTGAAACCAGTCAATGTAAGTGTGCAGCCACTTAATTAAAAAAACTACAATTAAGAGTTTTCAGCACTCGGGCTATAGAAAGATGCTTGAGCAAGAGTGGCCTCATTCACAGGAGAAGGATGTTAATGCCATCATGCATTTTGTCCTAAACATAGACCTTCAGTAATTGAGTGATTTCATGATGAGAACACCTGGCGTTTATGTGATGAACTAGATTGTCCTGTAAACAACCTTAAGGGGGGTTTGCAATTGACAAAACAGGCTCCCTCCCTTCTCCTTACCTTCAGGAATATGTTCTATCTTATTTTGAAGGATGGTACAAGTTGCCATGGACCCGCACAAAGAACCATTCTCAAGTGAGGCAAAAAAGGAGCATATGACAACATTTTCATAGTGTACTGTAGGTTTTGTTATGGACATTATTGTCTCCTGTAAAGCCATATGGGAATGTTGGGGCTCAGAATAACCATGTTTATTCAGTGAGAGGTAGAATAAAGGTCAATATTACTAAAACATGCATTACTCTCAGTCTCTTCATTCTTTGGATTGGGTGGTGAGGAATAAGGGTAGCAGAGTGACTCAGGGGAGCACTGTATTGTTATTGTACCTGGCTGTTGTAGCAACTGTGTTTCCAGTACTACGTCTAATATATCCTGATTGCCTAGCCACTTTTACCCCTACCTACATGTACATATTACCTCAATTACCTCAACTACCTCGTACCCCGTTTGTATTTTGTTTTTTGAATTTGTCTTATTAACTCTGCATTGTTGGGAAAGGGCTCGTAAGTAAGCATTTCACAGTGGAGTCTGCACCTGTTGTATTCTGCGCAGGTGACAAATGCAATTTGATATGAGTACTGTGGTCCTAGTGGCAGCAGAATGAATAATTAATACAGAGCCTGGTGGAACAGCAGGGAACGCCGGCTGGCTCATCATGGTTGCTTCTTAATTAGCTCTATTACCAGGGAGGGACCAACCTTGGAGTAATGTGGCAGCACTGGCAGGCTGGGATGGGTGTTTGCTAGCCTGCACCATGAAAACTCCACAGGGTGGCCTCTGTCACAGGCAGGGATGGTGGCAGTGTTCCAACGGTGTTCTTCTTTAGTGTGTTGTGCTGGTTCTGGGGACCCACGGGGTGTGCAGTTAGGCTTTTGTCCATGTCCAGTACCAACACACTGTTTTCAACTAATCATCAAGGCCCTTGAATAGGTGAATTATGTATATAAGTGGCAAGAATTGTATTGTATTCTCTCTTTTCCCTTCTTATAGGCGGATTCTTCAAGCAGCTAAGAAGGCTAACCAGACAGGACATTTTATATGGGTGGGGTCAGACAGCTGGGGGTCTAAGATCTCCCCCATCCTGAACCAGGAGGAGATGGCAGAAGGGGCTGTCACGATCCTACCTAAACGGCAGCCTATCCGAGGTATTGATGTTATACACACTATATAATGCCCTTTATTCCTCATTGTTCTAAATGCCACACAACGGCAGGTCAAGTGAGGATTACATTTATATCTATTTTCTGTTGTCTATGACAATGTAGTCTAATACAGCATGATGTTTCCATATTAAACACGGACACACTGTAAACAACAACAGGATAAGAACACCAGTGAGATGAAAGTACAATGATGAGGTAGTGTTGGAAAAAAGAGTTGATAAAGTCATGTCACCGTCAGAAAATCCAATGCACATCGCTGCAGTATTTCAAATCCAACTGTGCCTCTCATTGATCTCTAGGGTTTGATCGCTACTTCATCAGCAGAACTTTGGACAACAACAGAAGAAATATTTGGTTTGCAGAGTTCTGGGAAAACAACTTCCAGTGCAAACTCAGTCGACACGCTCTGAAGAAAGGATCCGGCATCAAAAAGTGCACAAGTAAGAATAGGATGTCCTTGTTTGCCATAGCCTACTCCTACACACATTCTGTTTATGACCTCACAGATACAATCGCTAGTTTTAGTATTCTGCACATGTTTTGGTTGATGTGCCATTCCATCTATTTCAATACTATGGTATTCTAAAATGTACGCCCAGGTTGCAGGTGTATACTGTACATACTTCCTGTGGCAAGTTCCAAACTTTGCCAGGAACTTTGATTATTCAAATATGATCAATTAAAGGAGAATAGAATAATCATCACTATATTGCACTTAAGTAACTAGAGGAATGCAGAATGTGTTTTGAAAGTGCAATGTCAAGAAAATAGATTGGTTGTATTACAGATCTTGGCATTTGTTTGTACTTGAATGTAAACCTATAACCCTTCTCCAACAGCCTTACGCATTTACAGGGATGTAGGTTACCGTAGTATGAGCTAGTGTACATTTTAGGTAAATGCAATGTAAATGGTAGGATCCTCTTGTTCCGTTAAACATGATTAAATGTGCCCATTTCTCTACGTCGCCAAGTTCAATCTGCACTGCAGTACAATAGCAATCACCAAAACTGGGCTATTACACAAGTTGAAAACACAATCAATAGCAAATCCAATCAGCATATTGGAGACAAGCTCCCAGGTCATTCAAATCAGTAGGCACTCCAAGCCTGACTGTCTTTCATTTCCCTGTACAGATAACACAATCTGCAGGGTTCTAGTCAGTCTAGACAGGACTGAATGTGGGATTGGTTGGATTGTGAAGCTTTGATGGTTGACTCCTTCCTACACGTTAGTCTCTTGCTTTCATCAGCTTGCTACGATAGTTTTGGGAACCGATAGGTTTCCTCGCAACAGTTGCATGACGTCATGATGTCACAACTCTATACATCAGGGGCCGAGAACTATTTGCAGCGGAGACTGTGTATTAGAACAGAAGATTTGTCACGGCCCACTTTTTTGCAGGTTCAGTTCTTGGTGATCAAAGGGGATCCAAAGAGAGTGGCTGAGAAACATATGTACTTTATTTAATGCATAAGTCGGGATGTACTGTAGAGCTTGTGTTACACTTGACAACCTGATGAAAGACATTAACTTAATGCACTAAATTAGCTGTAAACATGATCCTGCCACCCACTCAAGAAAACACCCTTATGATATTTTCCCATGGAAAATGGCGGCAGGCAGCCTAGGGCTGGGGTTCCCAAATTGTTTTGCTTTGTGACCCACCAATTAAGGTGTCTTTTGAGTCTCAACCCCACCGTAAGGGTTGAGTTGTGAATAAAAATATGCAGACCAAAGACAAGTTTTAAAAAATATGTCTTTGTAGCAGAGCAAAAATGTAGCAGTTGCAAAGCTAATCTCCTGCAATTCCACACATCCTGCCATGGAGCTAAAATAAAATCTTGCTGTTTTATAGCCAATTTCCTGCAATACTAGACATTTTGCCATAGAGCCGAGATTTATTTTGTTTGTTTTTAAGCATATGTTCTACAATTCTATGCATTTTGACATGGCTAAATGCTGTGTTCTTATGCTTAAACATTATATCAAAATCAATGCGTGCCTGATTGTCTAGCTTTGATTGTAAATTCTCAACGATTTTAGGCTATTATTGAACAATATATACAGTAGGTCCACTATCTTTTCTACATACTTTCTATTTGGTTTTAGCTGAAAGCGTTTTTCGATGTATTTTATTTTTTGCAATGTCATCACGCAACCCACTTTGACCCCTGCCGCGAGCCACAAGTGGGACTCGACCCACAGTTTGGGAACCACTGGTCTAGAGGTCAAGAGTGTTGGGCCAGTAACTGAAAGGTTTCTGGTTTGAATCCTCAAAGCCGACTAGGTGTAAGGGGTGCGTAACTGGTGGCAGGGAAGTCAAACGCAGGAGAGCAGAACTTGGTGAAAAGCCGGAGCAGTTTAATATATAAAACTAACGGCATACAAAACAACCAACACATGGGTACTCAACCTGTAGCGCACCAGTAACACATAGCACAAGTACTTACAATAAACAATTCCCGACAAGGACGTGGGGGAACAGAGGGAAAATATACAACATGTAATTAGGGAATTGAAACCAGGTGTCTGTGAAAACAAGACAAAACAAATGGAACATAAAAAATGGATCGGCGATGGCTAGAAGGTCGTCGACGTCGACCACCGAACACCGCCCGAACAAGGAGAGGGACCGACTTCGGCGGAAGTCGTGACCCTAGGTGAAAAATCTGTCAATGTGCCCTTGAACAAGTCACTTAACCCTACTGCTCCTGGAAGTCCCTGTGGATGCATCTTGTCTATGCCACTCTGCCGCTCTGTCATTGCTCAACCATATATTTATGTATATATTCTTATTCCATTCCTTCACTTAGATTTGTGTGTATTAGGTAGTTGTTGTGAAATTGTTAGATTACATGTTAGATATTGCTGCACTGTTGGAACTAGAAGCACAAGCATTTCGCTACACTCGCAATATCAGCTGATAACCTTGTGTATGTGACCAATAACATTTGATTTTATAAGAGTGTCTGCTAAATGACAAAAATGTAAATGTCAACCGTAACCATGTCATTAGCTGATAATAGAGCAGCCTCAAGTGCAGTATATTAGTCATTGGTAAACTTGAGGGGCTCCGGCTCAAGCCAATGTCCTCCTGTCATGGTATCAGCCAAGCAAAACATAATTTTGATAACACCCTTTGGTGCCAAAGCAGTGTGTTGCCACAACGCTTCTGAAAATCCTCGGGTCCACTTATGTGAAAACTGACATTACTGTAAAAAGCATACTCCTAGAACCACAACATACCGCATTCAGCATTGCCATGTGAGGATCTAATTTACAAAACAAATGAATGGTGGTTTCGTTTTCTAAATGGTATAAAGGAATAGAACAAATGTAAGCTCTTTGTTTATTTCATCTCATTCAGCAAAATATTGAGGAGCTTGACAATTATGCAACATTTTATTATTCATAATCCAACGCAAGAATGAGATTTACAATCTTGGCTCCAAAATGTCACACGGGGCCTGAAGAAATCCAGGAGAATGCAAAAATAATGACAGTGCATTAGTATTAGCAAAACATTAGTCAATTAAGCCAAGACGTAACTGTAAGGTCTCTGCCTTATAGATGCTGTCAAACAGACTAGCCACCTAAGTTTCAAGAGAGAGGATAGTATTCTCTTTGTGTATACTGGTTTCTTTCATCAGTTGTCATGGTGGCGGCTCTTGAGCTAAATTGCAGCAGTTATTTTTTTCTGCAGTGAGTGTCCCCAGGAGCACTGTAATTTCGTACAGGAAAGAGTTACAGTATATCCACTCTACTCAGATCCTCCACAACCACTATCTATTCTCTTTCTCTCTCTTTCATTTCCTTTTTCTTTCTCTCTTTCTTTTTCTCTCTCTCTATACCATTCACTATATTATATTTCAGGGGTGGTTTTGCGGTACAATTGTCCTGGCCCTCTGTAAAATTATTGATTTTCTCTAATATACAACATGATTTGAATGAATTAACATCCTAAATGAGAGTTTGCCAAATCATCAAATTTGAGGGAGAGAGGAGTATTCTCCTGTGATCTGTCTCTGCTACAGATATACACTACAGGACCAAAGGTATGTGGACACCTGCTCATCGGACATCTCATTCCAAAATCATTGGCATTAATAAGGAGTTGTTCCCCCCCATTGCTGCTATAACAGCCTCCACTCTTCTGGGAAGGCTTTTCACTAGATGTTGGAACATTGCTGTGGGGACTTTTCATCCACAAGAACATTAGTGAGGTCGGGCACTGATGTTGGGCGATTAGGCCTGGCTCGCAGTCGGCTTTCCAATTCATCCTAAAGGTGGTCGACGGGGTTGAGGGTAGGGCTCTGTGCAGGCCAGTCAAGTCCTTCCACGCCGATCTCGACAAACAATTTCTGCATGGGCCTCGCTTTGTGCACGGGGGCATAGTCATGCTGAAACATGAAGGGTCTGTTGCCACAGAGTTGTAAGCACAGAAATGTCTAGAATGTCATTGTATGCTGTAGCGTTAAGATCTCCCTTCACTGGTATTTTACCCAAACATTAAAAGACAGCCCCAAACCATTATTCCTCCTCCACCAAACTTTACAGTTGGCACTATGCATTGGGGCAGTTAGCGTTCACCTGGCATCCGCCAAACCCAGATTAGTCCGTTGGACTGCCAGATGGTGAAGCTTGATTCATCACTCCAGAGAACGTGTTTCCACTGCACCAGAGATGGTGCCACACGCATGGCAGTGTGCTCGATTTTATACACCTGTCAGCAATGGGTGTGGCTGAAATAGCCGAATCCACTAATTTGAAGAGGTGTCCACATACTTTTGTATATACAGTGTATTTACGAATCACCTCCTGCTATTGGCCGACTGCTGATGTTACTGTAAATATTTAACTGAGGAAGCTGGGACTGTAAAGCACTACATTTAATTTCATAAGAAACGCCAGGGACCGGTGGTTATGGGGACTGATACCCAAGTGTACCCCCTCAGAAGTTTAGGGTTTTGTGTTTGTGGATTGTATGTGGAATGAACAGCAAAACAAAATAATGGTTATTTTAAGTCACATACATCAACCACTTACATGTCAGCTGTCCGTACTTATGCTATAATGCTGGGTTTTAGTACCTTTTTAGTACCTTTTCTCATCTATTAGGATGGTGGCTCCAGACTGAAAGACCTTCGTCCCAGAGTCTGGATATATAATTCAGATCCAACTACTGGTCTCAGTCCAAATCTCCTTGCTTGTACTTAACTTACATTGTAGGTGACAACCACCTTAACCTGTAGGTCCCTCTATTGCTCAATGTGTCCATGGCCAGATGGCGACGAAACCCATTCAATAGTGGATGGCAGCCAGGTCATAAGCCAAGCCACTAAGTACTTTAATTGCACACAGTGATATAGGCCAGCGAGAGCTAGTGCCTCTCCATCAACCTATACTAGCTGGACTGGAGTCATTCAACTATCTTAGAGGAAATTGCTCGTTGATGATTAAGCTGATTTGAAAAATAACAGGCAATTACTTGCCAAGACTCCTACAGTCAGAAATAAGGAGGTCCACAGCAACTTGAGAACGCTCTTAGTGACAATTAGGGTGGAATAGTTGGAACTGGGCTACCGAGATTTACCTAGATTTACCGCCCAAACTCACTCCCTTTTCCCAGGATAAATAAATGCTGATGCTCCAGATACACAACTAGTCTGAAGGCCAGTTTTCTTGCTTCTTTAATCAGGACAACAGTTTTCAGCTGTGCTAACATAATTGCAAAATGGTTTTCTAATTATCAATTAGCCTTTGAAAATTATAAACTTGGATTAGCTAACACAACGTGCCATTGGAACACAGGAGTGATTGTTGCTGATAATGGGCCTCTGTACGCCTATGTAGGTATTCCTATAACCAATATCCGTTTCCAGCTACAATAGTCATTTACAACATGAACAATGTCTACACTGTATTTCTGATCAATTTGATGTTATTTTAATGGACAAAAATTTGCTTTTCTTTAAAAAACAAGGACAATTCTAAGTGACCCCAAACTTTTGAATGGTAGTGTATATACAGGAGCAGTTAGCATTTTGGACACACCAACTCATTCAAGGATTTTTCTTTATTTATACTATTTTCTAAATTGTAGAATAATAGTGAATACATCAACACTAATATATATATATATATATATATTATAACACATGGAATCAAATAAATAAAATGTTATTGGTTAGCAGATGTACATGGTTAGAAGATGTTAATGCAGATGTTAATTCACACCAGTGCAGTAATATCTAACCAGTAATCTAACAATTACACAACAACTACCAGATATACACCAATCTAAAGGGATGGAATAAGAATATGTGCATATACAGTTAAAGTTGGAAGTTTACATACACCTTAGCCAAATACATTTAAACCCAGTTTTTCACATTTCGTGACATTTAAATCAGAGTAAAAATTAGGTCAGTTAGGATCACCACTTTATTTTAAGAATGTGAAATGTCAGAATAATAGTAGAGAATGATTTATTTCAGATTTGATTTCTTTCATCACATTCCCAGTGGGTCAGACATTTTACATACACTCAATTAGTATTTGGTAGCATTGCCTTTAAATAGTCTAATTTGGGTCAAATGTTTTGGGAAGCCTTCCAAAAGCTTCCCACAATAAGTTGGGTTGATTTTGGCCCATTCCTCCTGACTGAGCTGGTGTAACTGAGTCAGGTTTGTAGGCATCCTTGCTCGCACACACTTTCAGTTCTGCCCACACATTTTCTATAGGATTGAGGTCAGGGCTTTGTGATGGCCACTCCAATACCTTGCCTTTGTTATCCTTAAGCCATTTTGCCCCAACTTTGGAAGTATGCTTGGGGTCATTGTCCATTTGGATGACCCATTTGCGACCAAGCTTTAACATCCTGACTGCTGTCTTGAGATGTTGCTTCAATATATCCACATAATTGTTCTTCCTCATGAAGCCATGTATTTTGTGAAGTGCACCAATCCCTCCTGCAGCAAAGCACCCCCACAACATGATGCTGCCAACCCCGCGCTTCACGGTTGGGATGGTGTTTTTAATTTTTAAATTTAACTAGGCAAGTCAGTTAAGAACAAATACTTATTTACAATGAAGGCCTAGGAACAGTGCCCCTTGTTCACGGGCAGAATGAAAGATTTTGACCTTGTCAGCTCAGGGATTCGATCTAGCAACCTTTCGGTTACTGGCCCAACGCTCTAACCACTAGGCTACTTGTTGCTGTTCTTCGGCTTGCAAGCCTGCCCCTTTTTCCTCCAAACATAACAATGGTCATTATGGCCAAACAGTTATATTTTTGCTTCATCAGACTAGAGGACATTTCTCCAGAAAGTACAATATTTATCCCCATGTGCTGTTGCAAACCGTAGTCTGGCTTTTTCATGGCGGTTTTGGAGCAGTGGCTTCTTCCTTGCTGAGCGGCCTTTCAGGCTATGTCGATATAGGACTCGTTTTACTGTGGATATAGATACTTTTGCACCTGTTTCCTCCAGCATCTTCACAAGGTCCTTTGCTGTTGTTCTAGGATTGATTTGCACTTTTCGCACCAAAGTACATTCATCTCTAGCAGACAGAACGCGTCTCCTTCCTGAGCGGTATGATGGCTGCGTGGTCCCATTGTGCTTATACTTGCATACTATTGTTTGTACAGATGAACGTGGTACCTTCAGGTCTTTGGAAATTGCTCCCAAGGATGAACCAGACTTGTGGAGGTCTACAATTGTTTTTCTGAATTCTTGGCTGATTTCTTTAAATCAAATCAAATCAAATTTATTTATATAGCCCTTCGTACATCAGCTGATATCTCAAAGTGCTGTACAGAAACCCAGCCTAAAACCCCAAACAGCAAACAATGCAGGTGTAAAAGCACGGTGGCTAGGAAAAACTCCCTAGGAAGAGACCTAGAGAGGAACCGGGCTATGTGGGGTGGATTTTTCCCATGATGTCAAGCAAAGAGGCATTGAGTTTGAAGGTTGGCCTTGAAATACATCCACAGGTACAACCCCTAATTGACTAAAATGTTGTCAATTGGCCTATCAGAAGCTTCTAAAGTCGTGACATAATTTTTGGGAATATTCCAAGCTGTTTGAAGGCACACAGTCAACTGAGTGTATGTGAACTTCTGACCCACTGGAATTGTGATACAGTGAAATAATCTGTCTGTAAATACTTTTTGGAAAGATTACAAAACTATAGTTTGTAAACAAGAAATTTGTGGAGTGGTTGAAAAACAAGTTTTAATGACTCCAACCTAAGTGTATGTAAACTTCCGACTTCAACTGTAAATATATGGATGAGCGATGACCGAGCGGTATAGGGAAGATGGTATAAAATACAGTATATACATATGATGTAAAATATGTATATGTTATTAAAGTGGCATTATTTAAGGTTACTATTGATCCATTTATTAAAGTGGCCAATGATTTCAGTCTGTATGTAGGCAATAGCCTCTCTGTGTTAGTGATGGCTGTTTAGCAGTCTGATGGCCTTGAGATAGAAGCTGTTTTTCAGTCTCTCGGTCCCAGCTTTCATGCACCTATACTGACCTCGCCTTCTGGATGGTAGTGGGGTGAACATGCAGTGGCTCGCGTGGTTGTTGTTCTTGATTATCTTTTTGGCCTTCCTGTGACATCGGGTGCTGTAGGTGTCCTGGAGGGCAGGTAGTTTGCCCCCGGTGATGCGTTGTGCAGACCACACCACCCTCTGGAGAGCCTTGTGGTTGAGGGCGGTGCAGTTGCCATACCAGGCGGTGATACAGCCCGATAGGATGCTCTCAATTGTGCATCTGTAAAAATGTGTGAGGGTTTTAGGTGACAAGCCACATTTCTTCAGCCTCCTGATGTTGAAGAGGCGTTGTTGCGCCTTCTTCACCACACTGTCTGTGTGGGTGGACCATTTCAGTTTTTCCGTGATGTGTACGCTGAGGATCTTTACACTTTCTCCACTGCTGTCCCGTCTATGTGGATAGGGGGGTGCTCCCTCTGCTCATGAGTCATGTAGTAAACCGTCTTGAAGGAATTCCCACATCTGCTGAACACTAGTTGGATGCATCCAACTCAACCCAAACCATCTCAATAGAATGTAGGTCAGGTAATCGGATGCAGCACTCCATCACTCTCCTTCTTTGCCAAATAGCCCTTACACAGCCTGGAGGTGTGTTTTGGGTCATTGTGCTGTTGAAAACAAAATGATTGTCCCACTTTCGGGCAAACCAGATGGGTTTGCAGAAATCATCCATTCACCTACTCTGCTTCTCACAAAGACTTGGCGATTGGAACCAAAAATTTCAAATTTAGATTTGTCCAATGTCCATTGCTCGTGTTTTTTGGCCCAAGCAATTCTCTTATTATTTGTGTCCTTTAGTAGTGGTGTCTTTGCAGTAATTCGACCATGAAGGCCTGATTCACGCAGTGTCCTCTGAACAGTTGATGTTGAGATGTGTCGATTACTTGAATTCTGTGAAGAATTTATTTGGGCTGCAATTTCTGAAGCTGGTAACTCTAATGAACGTATCCTCTGCAGCAGAGATAATTCTGGGTCTTCCTTTCCTGTGGTGGTACTTATGAGAGCCAGTTACATCATATCGCTTGATGGTTTTTGCGACTGCTGTTGAAGAAATGTCAAAGTTCTTGAAGTATTCCGGATTGACTGACCTTCATGTCTTAAAGTGATGATTTATTTTTGCTTAATTGAACTGTTTTTGCCGTAATATGGACTTGATCTTTTACCAAATAGGGATATATTCTGTATACCACCCCAACTGATTGGCTCAAGCGCATTAAGAATGAAAGATTTTCCACAAATTAAATTTGAACAAGGCACATGCGTTAATTGAAATGCATTACATGTGACTACCTCATGAAGCTGGTTGAGAGAATGACAAAACTGTGAAAAGCTGTTATCAAGGCAAAGGGTGTCTACTTTGAAGAATATCAAATATAAAATATATTTAGATTTGTTTAACACTTTAAAAAAATTATTATAATAATATATACAGTGCCTTGCGAAAGTATTCGCCCCCCTTGAACTTTGCAAACTTTTGCCACATTTCAGGCTTCAAATATAAAGATATAAACCTGTATTTTTTTTGTGAAGAATCAACAACAAGTGGGACACAATCATGAAGTGGAACGACATTTATTGGATATTTCAAACTTTTTTAACAAATCAAAAACTGAAAAATTGGGCGTGCAAAATTATTCACATCTACTTTGTGCATTTCCAACAATTGTTTACAGACATATTATTTAACTTATAATTTAATGTATCACAATTCCAGTAGGTCAGAAGTGTACATATACTAAGTTGATGTCTTTAAACACCTTGGAAAATTCAAGGAAATGATGTCATAGCTTTAGAAGCTTCTGATTGACAACATTCGAGTCAACATTTGAGTCAATTGGAGGTGTACCTGTGGATGTATTTCAAGGGCTATCTTCAAACTCATTGCTTGACAACATCCAATGAAATCAGCCATTGTAGACCTCCACAAGTCTAGCACATCCTTGGGAGCAATTTCCAAAAGCCTGAAGGTACCACGTTCATCTGTACAAACAATAGTACGCAAGTATAAACACCATGGGACCACGCAGCCATCATACCGCTCAGGAAGGTGACTCGTTCTGTCTCCTAGAGATTATTGTACTTTGGTGCGAACAGTGCAAATCAATCACAGAACAGCAGCAAAGGACCTTGTGAAGATGCTGGAGGAAACAGGTACAAAAGTATCTATATCCACCGTAAAATGAGTCCTATATTGAAATGACCTGAAAAGCCACTCAGCAAGGAACAAAAATATAACTTTTTGGCCATAATGGTCGTCGCTATATTTGGAGGAAAAAGTGGGAGGCTTGCAAGCCGAAGAACACCATCCCAACCGTGAAGCATGGGGGTGACAGAATCATGTCGTGGGGGTGCTTTGCTGCAGGAGCGATTGGTGCACTTCACAAAATAGATGGCATCATGAGGAAGGACAATTATGTGGATATATTGAAGCAACATCTCAAGACATTAGTCAGGAAGTTAAAGCTTGGTCGCAAATGGGTCTTCCAAATGGGCAATGACCCCAAGCATACTTCCAAAATTGTGACAAAATGGCTTAAGGAAAACAAAGTCAAGGTATTGGAGTGGCCATCACAAAGCCCTGACCTCAATCCTATAGAAAATGTGTGGGCAGAACTGAAAAATTGTGTGCAAGCAAGGAGGCCTACAAACCTGACTCAGTTACACCAGATGTCAGGAGGAATGGGCCAAAATTCACCCAACGTATTGTGGGATGCTTGTGGAAGGCTTCCTGAAACCTGAAGACCAGAAAAGTTTGACCTAAGTTAAACAATATAAAGGCAATGCTACCAAATACTAATTGAGTGTTTGTGAACTTCAGACCCACTGGGAATGTGATGAAAGAAATAAAAGCTGAAATAAATAATTCTCTATTATTCTGACATTTCACATTCTTAAAATAAAGTGGTGATCCTTACTGACCTAAGAAAGGGAATTTTTACTAGGATTAAATGTCAGGAATTGTGAAAAACTGAGTTTAAATGTATTTGGCTAAGGTGTATGTAAACTTCCGACTACAACTGTATGTGCCTTATATGCTTTAAAATGACGAATACTGAAATTGTTCTCAGGATGGAACATTTGTAAAGTACCAGGAAAATATTCAACCCTAGTGCCAATGCTATTTCTATGAGAGCAGTAAGTGTAAACATTTCAATAAATAACACAATTGTAGTTTTAACTTAAAAAAATAAATGTCCTCCTCTTTTACAGGATTACAGGACAGACAAATTATACATCCTGATCCATTAAAAGTATAATTTGGCTCTGTCTGGCATTTGCAGGAGCATTGTGAGTATATTCTTTGACTATATCCAACATTGGTCAAAGTTTGTTTTCTCTGCGAGGTTTCAAATAATGTGACCGAATTGTAAGTTGAGCTCAGATACAGGACCAGATAGAGTCATCACACAATCCTGTCCTTTCTAGTGAACATAACCACAGAGTCAACATAATACATGCAAACCTAAAGGAATTAACACATACTCTGCTATGGCTGATCTCCTGATACATTATGTGAAAAGGGGCACAAATTGGAGACAAACAAACTTCTCCTCCGTGAGCAAATACATCTGCACAGTGGTGTGGCATGAGATTTCGTAAGATTATCTCTGCATGGACAATAATTAATCATGCTCAACTGTCAATGGGAGTACTAATATATTGGATTGCTCTGTGAAATCATGGTTTCTTGGCATTTATTGTGCAGAATATTGTGTCATTGGCACACATGTTCAATGCAGCCATTCTCTGATGAGATCTAGTCAGATCTGTGACGTGTTTAGTACGACTTTGCTGTTCCATTTGGATTCTTCAAAACCTTGAATGGCTGTATTTTACAGATTCATCATTACTCTAATTTGAGCACAGAATTTTGTCACAGTTTGTTCATTCAGCTAGTGTGTCACCTTTATCAGCCTGTGGCATTTCTTTGATAACAACAACCTTTTCGGTAATTAATGTGCCTGTAACACCCAGGGCTCAGCAACTAGGGAATTTACAGCTCCATCAGGTGCGATGCTTGTCGCTGACTTCAGTCTAAGGTGAGGCTTCCTGTCTGGGTGCACTGAGGAATCAAGCAAACATGACTGACTGAATGACTGACTCACTCTGTTGCTCACCTTCCCAATCAACATGAAGTCATCAAGGCCGGCGGAAGAAGGAGGATGAGGAAAGTTATCTGCACGACTGGCTGAGGCCATGCTCTCGCTGAAACTTAAAGGCCGCCTGAAGTTAAGGTTGCCTTCCATAATCGAGCAATGTTTGGTGCGTCTCTGTGTCCCTTGACTTACAACATTTGTCAATTGTGTCTATGAACCTGAGTTATACTGTTAGCATTGAGACTGTTTGCCCTAGTAGGAAGCCCACTGTGAGCAATTCACCCTGCACTATCTCCTCGATTTATAAATATCACTGTCATGTCTACCTCTGATAAGCCTCCCAGTAAATCAATGACAACAATCAAGCAACCTAAAGCACAATAAATAGGCACCATTAACATACAGTACCAATCAAGTTTGTAGAATAATAGTGAAGACATCAAACTATAAAATAACACGTACTGTGTGGAATCATGTAGTAACCAGAAAAGTGTTAAACAAAACCAAATGTATTTAAGATTCTTCAAAATAGCCACCCTTTGCCTTCTTCACTCTTGGCATTCTCTCAACCAGCTTCATGAGTCACTTGTAGTCGATTGGAATGCATTGCAATTAACAGGTGTGCCTTGTTAAACATTGTGCATTTGAGCCAATCAGTTGTGTTGTGACAAGGTAGGGGTGGTATACAGAAGATGGCACTATTTGGTAAAAGACCAAGTCCATATTATGGCAAAAACAGCCCAAATAAGCAAAGAGAAACGACAGCCCATCATTACTTTAAGACATGACGGTCAATCAATATGGAACTTCAAGTGCAGTGGTAAAAACCATCAAGTGCTATGATGAAACTGGCTCTCATGAGGACCGCCACAGGAAAGGAAGACCCAGATTTACCTCTACTGCAGAGGATAAGTTAATTACATTTAACTGCACTTCAGATTGCAACCCCCAAAATTCACAGAGTTCAAGTAACAGACACATCTCAAAATCAACTGTTCAGAGGAGACTGTGTGAATCAGGCCTTGCTGGTCGAAGGAAGGACACAAAAAATAAGAAGAGACTTGCTTTGGCCAAGAAACACAAGCAATGGACATTAGACCGGTGAAAATCTGTCCTTTGGTCTGATTAGTCCAAATTTGAGATGTTTGGTTCCAACTGCTGTGTCTTTGTGAGATGCAGAGTAGGTGATGATCTCTGCATGTGTGGTTCCCACCGTGAAGCATGGAGCAGGAGGTGTGATGGTGTGGGGGTGCTTTGCTCGTGACACTGTCTGTGATTTATTTGGAATTCAAGGCACACTTAACCAGCATGGCTACCACAGCATTCTGCAGCGTTACTCCATCCCATCTGGTTTGCGCTTAGTGGGACTATCATTTGTTTTTCAACAGGACAATGACCTCCAGGCTGTGTACAGTAAGGCCTATTTGACCAAGGAGAGTGATGAGTGCTGCATCAAATGACCCGGCCTCCACAATCACCCAACCTCAACCCAAGTGAGATGCTTTGGGATGAGTTGGACGGCAGAGTGAAGGAAAAGCAGCCAACAAGTGCTCAGTGTGCTAAAAAAACATTCCAGGTGAAGCTGGTTGAGAGAATGCCAAGAATGTGCAAAGCAGTGTGAGCAGTATATTGTTATAAATTCTACAGAAGAGACAGAAATGTCAATGGTGGAGGTGTAGCCGTTTTATATTCAGTCGTATTCCTGTACAACTTAACAGGATTTTTTTTCTCGTTTTGTCTGTCATAGTTGAAGTGTACCTATGATGAAAATGACAGGCCTCTCTCATCTGTTTAAGTGAGAGAACTTGCACAATTGGTGCCTGACTAAATACTTTTTTGTCCCATTGTACTTTAATTATTTTTTTAATTGGCAAGATTAGCAGATTTGGGCACAACAAACTCTGATCCTACACATCCATTCATAACTGACCAAATTATGAAAGACAAGCATTGTAATTTAGAATTTTGTAAAGTGAATTTCTGTAAATTTCTGTCGACCAGCAATGACAAGCCAGCTGGGTCTGACAACTTGGATGGAAAATTACTGAGGATGATAGAGGACTATATGGCCACTTCGCCATCTCTTTGGGCCAAGCTTACAGGAAATTGTGCCCTCGGGCCTGAAGGGAAGCAAAAGTCATTCCGCTACCCAAAATAGCAAAGCACCCTTTACTGGCACAAACAGCTGACCAATCAGGCTGCTACCAACCCTTAGTAAACTTTTGGAAAAAATTATATTTGACCAGATAAAATGCTATTTCACAGTAAACAAATGAACAACTGAATTTCAACATGCTTATAGGGAAGGTCACTCATCACTTCACACTTACACAAATGACTGATGATTGGCTGAAATAAATGTATAATAAGAATCTGGTGGGAGCTGTTTTGTTAGACCTCGGTGCAGCTTTTGACATGATTGATTATAATCTGCTGCTGTTATGGCTTTACATCCACTGCTACAGTGCCCTCCGTAATTATTGGGACAGTGAAGCATTTATTCTTCTTTTGGCTGTGTACTTCAAACATTTTGTATTTTAAATCAAACAATGACTGAGGTTAAAGTGCAGGTTGTCAGCTTTCATTTGAGGGTATATCCATCCATATCTGGTTAACCATTTAGAAATTACAGTGTCTTTTGTTCATAGTCCCCCCATTTTAGGTGAGCAAAAGTATTGGGACAAATTCACTTAGTAGTAAAAAGTTAAGTATTTGTAACGGATCTCTTCGAAAGGAGTGGACCAAAACGCAGCGTGGAAAGTGTTCATGATTTTTATTTTCAAAAAACACAAAACAAAATAACAAAAGTGAAAACGAAAGCGCACAGTTCTATCGGGTACAGACACTAAACAGAAAACAAGATCCCACAAAACCCAAAAGCAAAATGACAACTTATTTGTGATAAGTTAGATAGACAGCTGCCTCTGATTGGGAACCACACACAACCAAAGACAAAGAAATATAAAACATGGACTTTCCCACCCGAGTCACACCCTGACCTAACCAAACATAGAAAATAAAAAGGATCTCTAAGGTCAGAGCGTGGCAGTACCCCCCAAAGGTGCGGACTCCGGCCGCAAACCTGAACCTGTAGGGGAGGGTCCGGGTGGGCGTCTACTCTCGGCGGGGGCCATGGTGCAGGACGCAGACCCCGCTCCACTTGAGGCTCCCCCCAATTTGGTGGCACCTCTGGTGCAGGGATTGTTGCTGGGACCTCCGGACCATAGATTGTCGCTGCAGGCTCTGGACCAGGGACCGTTGCTGCAGGCTCCGGACCAGGGACCATTGCTGCAGGCTCCGGACCGGGGAACGTCGCTGGAGGCTCCGGACCATGGATCGTCGCTGGAGGCTCCGGACCATGGATCATCGCTGGAGGCTCCGGACCATGGATCATCGCTGGAGGCTCCGTGCCATGGATCGTCGCTGGAGGCTCCGTGCCATGGATCGTCGCTGGAGGCTCCGTGCCATGGATCGTCGCTGGAGGCTCCGTGCCATGGATCGTCGCTGGAGGCTCCGTGCCATGGATCGTCACTGGAGGATTCGAATGTGGAGCCGGAACATGTCTCACCGGACTGAGGAGACGTACTGGAAGCCTGGTACATGGAGCTGCCACAACGCGTCCTGGCTGGATACTTAACTCCTTGTATCATTGCCGTTCCTCACTCGCTACCTCCGCCTGCTTCCATGGCAGGGTCTTGTCCCCTGCCATTACATCCTCCCAGGTCCAGGATGTCCTCCACTCCCTTTTCTCCCGGGCCCAGAATCCCTGCTTCTCCTGGCCACGCTGCTTGGTGGTGGGACCTTCTGTAACGGCTCTCGTCGAAAGGAGTAGACTAAAGCGCAGCATGGAAAGTGTTCATGATTTTTATTTTTATTTTCAATAAACACTCAAACAAAATAACAAAAGTGAAAATGAAAGCGCACAGTTCTGTCAGGTACAGACACTAAACATAAAACAAGATCCCACAAAACCCAAAAAGAAATTGACATCTTATATGTGATCCCCAATCAGAGACAACGATAGACAGCTGACCTAACCAAACATAGTAAATAAAAAGGATCTCTAAGGTCAGGGCGTGACAGTATTTCTCCATATTCATCGCACGCAATGACTACATCAAGCTTGTGAGTCTACCAATTTGATGGATGCATTTACTTTGTTGTGGTTGGGTTTCAGATGATTTTGTGCCCAATAGAAATGAATGGTAAATAATGTGTTATGTCATTTTGGAGTTTATTTTATTGTAAATAAGAATAGAATATGTTTCTAAACAGTTCTACTGTCACGCCTTGACCGTAGAGAGCTTTATATGTCTCTATTTTGGTTTGGTCAGGGTGTGATTTGGGTGGGCATGCTATGTCCCTTTTTTCTATCATTTGTATTTCTGTGTGTTTGGCCGGGTGTGGTTCTCAATCAGAAGCAGCTGTCTATCGTTGTCTCTATTTGAGAACCATACTTAGGTAGCCTTTTTCCCACCTGTATTTGTGGGTAGTTGTCCATGTATAGTTGCCTGTGAGCACTACGTTGGCTTCACATTTTCGTTTGGATGTTTATTGTTTTGTTGGCGACATCTTATAATAAAGAAGTATGTACGCTCACCACTCTGCGCTTTGGTCCGCTGTTTCCACCTTAGGCG
The DNA here is from genome assembly GCF_023373465.1 of Oncorhynchus keta. Lineage (NCBI taxonomy): Eukaryota > Metazoa > Chordata > Actinopteri > Salmoniformes > Salmonidae > Oncorhynchus > Oncorhynchus keta. The sequence continues at coordinate 34,269,918 of NC_068447.1, forward strand.
ATCGTGACATCTACATGAATGTGGATGCTACCATGATTGTGGATAGTCCTGAATGAATCGGAAATAATGATGAGTCAGAAAGTTAGACTCACAAATATCACACCCCCCACCCTGAAATAAATGCTAAACTCCCCTGTTATTGTAATGGTGAGAGGTTGTAATGTCTTGGGGGTATGATTTCATTATTCACCATATGATTGAATAGAAACCCTTCCTCAGGATAAAAAACAGGCATTGAAAATTTGTCCATTGTCCATACGCACATACAGTATACTGACCATGACGCTTACTGCCTACAGCTTTCTTTCTATCTGATTAAAGAGATGAAATCCAGACAGGCATATTTTAGGACACTTTCTGAATGGACATAGAGAAATAGTGAACATGACAACTCGGTGGCCTCGTGATTAGTGACCGCCCTGAGATTGGAAGGTTGTGAGTTCAATCCCTGGCCGAGTCATACCAAAGACTGTAAAAATGGGACCTGATGCGTCTCCACTTGGCACTCAGTAGGAGATAGATTGGGGATAAGGCCCTGCGATAGACTAGTGTTCTATCCAGGAGGTGTATTTGTACATCAGGCTGCATCACACTACGGAAACCTATGAGTCGATCCGGCTCGCTCGTGCAAGGCTACTTACAACTTACATGCATGCACACCCACCCACCTAAAACGACCCATCAATCAAAGACGCATCTCACTCAGACACATAAGCAAATCCCATTTTAACTTTCCCAACAACATAATAAACCATGCCTCAGCTTCAAATCCTTTCTGTAGGATATCAAAATCTAGTCTCCATTATAGGATTATGCTTAATCAATGTGACCTATCATATAAATTGACAAGGAAAGTTTTAAGGAGGAGATTGAGGCAGCTGTGCTAAAGCATGAATATTAAATTGACAACCATTAGAAAATAGAACCACATGCATGCCACCTGCCTAATGATCAGCCGTTTATCAATTTTTGTGAAGCAATGGGTGGTTATGTTGACACAACATTTTACTCTGACTGAGTGCTTAATCTACAGTGCCTTCGGAAAGTATTCAGACCCTTTGACTTCTTCCACATGTTGTTACATTACAGCGTTATTCTAAAATGGATTAAATAAAAAAAACATTTGTGCAACCACTTATTGATAAGGGTAAAAATCTGGCGTATATTTAATTTGTCACATACACATGGTTAGCAGATGTTAAGCGTGTAGCGAAATGTTTGTGCTTCTAGTTCCAACCATGCAGTAATATCTAACAAGTCATCTAAACTAACAATTTCACAACAACTACCTTACTACAAGTGTAAAGGAATGAATAAGAATATGGACATAAAAATATATGAATGATTGATGGCCGAACGGCATAGGCAAGATGCAGTAGATGGTATACAGTACAGTATATGCATATGAGATGAGTAATGTAGGGTATGTAAACATTATATAAAGTGGCATTGTTTAAAGTGGATAGTGATACATTTACTACGTCAATGTTGGCAGCAGCCACTTAATGTTAGTGATGGCTGTTTAACAATCTGATGGTCTTGAGAAAGAAGCTGTTTTTCAGTCTCTCGGTCCCCGCTTTGATGCACCTGTACTGAACTCGCCTTCTGGATGATAACGGGGTGAACAGGCAGTGGCTCAGGTGGTTGTTGTCCTTGATGATCTTTTTGGCCTTCCTGTGACATCGGGTGGTGTAGGTGTCCTGGAGGTCAGGTAGTTTGTCCCCGGTGATTTGTTGTGCAGACCTCACTACCCTCTGGAGAGTCTTACGGTTATGGGTGGAGCAGTTGCCTTACCAGGCGGTGATACAGCCTGACAGCATCCTCTCGATTGTGCATCTGTAAATCTTTGTGAGTGTTTTTGGTGACAAGCCAAATTTCTTCAGCCTCCTGAGGTTGAAGAGGCGCTGCGCTGTGTGGATGGACCATTTCAGTTTTTCCGTGATGTGTACGCCGAGGATCTTTCCACCCTCTCCACTACTGTTCCATCGATGTGGATAGGGGGGTGCTCCCTCTGCTGTTTCCTGAAGTCCACGATCATCTCCTTTGTTTTGTTGACATTGAGTGTGAGGTTATTTTCCTGACACCACACTCCTAGGGCCCTCACCTCCTCCTTGTAGGCCGTCTCGTCGTTGTTGGTAATCAAGCCTACCACTGTAGTGTCGTCTGCAAACTTGATGATTGAGTTGGAGGTGTGCATGGCCATGCAGTCGTGGGTGAACAGGGAGTACAGGGGAGGGCTGAGAACGCACCCTTGTGGGGCCCCAGTGTTGAGGATCAGCGGGGTGGAGATGTTGTTACCTACCCTCACCACCTGGGGGTGGCCCGTCAGGAAGTCCAGGACCCAGTTGCATAGGGCGGGGTCGAGACCCAGGGTCTCTTGATGATGAGTTTGGAGGGTACTATGGTATTAAATGCTGAGCTGTAGTCGATGAACAGCATTCTTACATAGGTATTTCTCTTGTCCAGATGGCTTAGGGCAGTGTGCAGTGTTATTGCGATTGCGTCGTCTGTGGACCTATTCGGGCTGTAAGCAAATTGGAATGGGTCTAGGGTGTCAGATAGGGTGAAGGTGATATGGTCTCTCAAAGCACTTCATGATGACGGAAGTGAGTGCTACGGGGTGGTAGTCATTCTTGGGAACAGGAACAATGGTGGCCCAATTTTTAGCTATAATGCTAAAATTGTCCATTATTAGATTTGAACTTGCATTCTTTGTGTTGCTAGATGTTTGCATTATGCGCTCACCCATCCAACCCGACCAACCACTCTACTTTTGTTTTTGCCTTAAATAACCATTGGTCTTATGTAACCATAGCAAACGTAACATATCATACTAATTTGTGATTCATGGATTTACATTTACTATGTTATGTCTAGTCTATGAGACCAGGTTGAAAACGTACACATCTCTGTCTTCACTGTTGCCTTTTTGCGCAATTTACGCATCTCCGCTCATTTCTCCACTGGCTTATCTCTTCCCCATTTCTCTAAGTTTTGAACGAGTATATTATTATTTCGAGCAATTTTTTGGTCTAGGCCTATTAGAGGAGAGAAGCATCAATCAATCCTCTTGCTTGCTGAATGGCTAAAAAATAGGCTCGAGTGTTGGCAATAAACTGGTGGGGAAGTTTGAATGGCGAGAGCGACGTGTAGCTCTGGTGCATTGGCTAAATGGATATTGCTGCAATGATGCCTTGGAAACGTTTTTTAAAAAACAGGCAGAGAGAAATAAATAAATTCATTCACAACACGTGCAAGTATTTATTTCTAGTTATTTATTTTTGTCCGAAAAAAAAGACTTGATAACAAAGGGCCTCAAGATTGAATGTGGAGTCAGCAGTTCAGTCATTCTACTTGTAACCACTATGGCATAATAACTGAACAAGCCCACAACATTGCTCGCAACAGTTTCCTAACGTGACTGAAAATCTATTTCTTAGCGAGGATGACATGAACTGTAGTCTGTCTGTTTTGAGCTTAAGGGAGATGAGGCCAATTCTTCTTAATGATATGGAAAGAAGCACCCTGCTATATGACAGCCTTCCACATCAAAGTCAGTGCAATGGTGGCACCAGTTCACTTGATGTTCAGCCTTTCATGTTCAATCAAGTGCAAGGTTCCAAACCTACTTGGGGGGGGAAAGAGCAGAGTGACTCCCGACTGATATGCCCAACTGATGTCACCCATAGACGCTTGATTTAGCTCTACTTTTGAAAATGTAATATTCCCCATGAAATTATGTGGGGGGTGAATGGTTTGGGGTTCTGACGGTTGGATTTATTGCCTGCTGCGTCTGCTGCGTACACCATTTCAGCGTTTAAACACGCAACAATATAGCTCTCCTTCTGGGACAAAAAACAGTCATTTCGAGTCTAAAGAAGCAATTACAAACAAACTCTCTCTTGGGGTAAAAAGTATACCACTAATGATTACTGACAAACATACAGCATAAAACCACATTAGAAGGCAATGGCCATAAGCTGTTGGGTTTACAGGGAGAACACATCAGTACAGTATGTTTCTGCCGTAGCTTCAGTGGAATCAGCATTTATCAAAGACAGTCAACAGTCTAATTAGAATTGTATAGTTGTGTTTTGAAACTTGGCATAGGGATACATCCTAACCCTTTTTTTTTTTTTTTACTAAAGACACTTCCAACTAGCACTGCTTATTTAAAATGGCCTTTGACTTCCAATTAGCTCAATACATTTTAAGAAGAAACACCAGAGGAATCCTCAAAAACATTCATTGCATACAGTATCTTACTGTCAAGAGCCCATACCAGGATTAATACCTCCAGTGAAACAGTCTGAGACAGAAAATATGCTTCATAGCTGGATAAGCTTTTCATTTCTACCACTGTATTGTAAACAATAGGGTGAGGACCTTCCTCTCTCTCGCTGCTGAATTATTTCAATGTGCTAAACATTATAAATCCAGTTTATTTCTTTAGACAAGAAAGGGTAATGGCACTACATACATAGTAAACTATATATAAACTCAGCAAAAAAAGAAACGTCCTCTCACTTTCAACTGCGTTTATTTTCAGCAAACTTAACATGTGTAAATATTTGTATGACCATAACAAGATTCAACAACTGAGACATAAACTGAACAAGTTCCACAGACATGTGACTAACAGAAACGGAATAATGTGTCCCTGAACAAAGGGGAGGGGGGTCCAAATCAAAAGCAACAGTCAGTATCTGGTGTGGCCACCAGCTGCATTAAGTACTACAGTGCATCTCCTCCTCATGGACCTCACTAGATTTGCTAGTTCTTGCTGTGAGATGTTACCCCACTCTTCCACCAAGGCACCTGCAAGTTCCCGGACATTTATGGGGGGAATGGCCCTAGCCCTCACCGACCGATCCAACAGGTCCCAGACATGTTCAATGGGATTGAGATCCGGGCTCTTCGCTGGCCATGGCAGAACACTGACATTCCTGTCTTGCAGGAAATCCCGCACAGAACAAGCAGTATGTCTGGTGGCATTGTCATGTTGGAGGGTCATGTCAGGATGAGCCTGCAGGAAGGGTACCACATGAGGGGGGAGGATGTCTTCCCTGTAATGCACGGCGTTGAGATTGCCTGCAATGACAACAGGCTCAGTCCAATGATGCTGTGACACACCGCCCCAGACCATGACGGACCCTGCGCTTCCAAATCGATCCCCCTCTAGAGTACAGGCCTTGGTGTAATGCTCATTCCTTCAACAATAAACGCAAATCCGACCATCATCCCTGGTGAGACAAAACCACGACTCTTCAGTGAAGAGCACTTACAACAGGCCTACAAGCCCTCAGTCCAGCCTCTCTCAGCCTATTGCGGACAGTCTGAGCTCTGATGGAGGGATTGTGCATTCCTGTTGTAACTCGGGCAGTTGTTGTTGCCATCCTGTACCTGTCCCGCAGGGGTGATGTTCGGATGTACTGATCCTGTGCAGGTGTTGTTTCATGTGGTCTGCCACTGCGAGGATGATCAGCTGTCTGTCCTGTCTCCCTGTAGCGCTGTCTTAGGCCTCTCACAGTACTGATTTTGAAATGTATTGCCCTGACCACATCTGCATTCCTCATGCCTCCTTGCAGCATCCCTAAGTCAGAGCAGGCACCCTGGGCATCTTTCTTTTGGTGTTTTTCATAGTCAGTGACCTTAATTGCTTACCGTCTGTAAGCTGTTAGTGTCTTAACGACCGTTCAACAGGTGCATGTTCATTAATTGTTTATGATTCATCGAACAAGCTTGGGAAACACTGTTTAAACCCTTTACAATGTGAAGTTTTTGGATTTTTACTAATTATCTTTGAAGGACATTGTCCTGAAAAGGGGACGTTCCTTTTTTTGATGAGTTTATATATATTTGCTGTGTTTATATATTTTGCTGTGTTATATATACACTCTACTGTTCAAAAGTTTGGGGTCACTTAGAAATGTTCTTGTTTTTTTAAAGAAAAGCAAATTTTTTCTCCATTAAAATAACACCAAATTTTTCAGAAATACAGTGTAGACATGGTTAATGTTGTAAATGACTATTGTAGCAGGAAACGGCAGATTTTTTATGGAATATCTACATAGGCGTACAGAGGCCCATTATCGGCAACCATCACTCCTATGTTAAAATGGCACATTTTGTTAGCTAATCCAAGTTGATCATTTTAAAAGGCTAATTGATCATTAGAAAACCCTTTTGCAATTATGTTAGCACAGCTGAAAACTGTGGTACTGATTAAAAAAGCAATAAAATGTCTTTAGACTGGTTGAGTATCTGGAGTGTCAGCATTTGCGGGTTTGATTACAGGCTCAAGATGGCCAGAAACAAAGACCTTTCTTCTGAAACTCGTCAGTCTATTCTTGTTCTTGTTCTACAGTGTATTTCTGATCAATTTGATGTTATTTTAATAGACAAAAATGTTGCTTTTCTTTCAAAAACAAGGACATTTCTAAGTGACCCCAAACTTTTGAACGGTAGTATATATATATATATACACATATATATATACACAGCGAGTGTACAAACCATTAGGAACCCCTATATATTTATAGCCTGTCTCAGAGCAAATTAATCATGTATCAAAATTACATCAGGCTTCATTCAGTGGAATTATGTGTGTACAAATGTAGAATCTTACTTTCATCAACCAGTTGCAGGAGAACTCCTGAATGCAATTTAAAACTTTAAAAAGATTTTAAAATGCTTCTGAAGTTTGTAATTTCCACTTTTAAATGTCACATTTCAACCTGAAAAAATCAATTAATTATAATCCATATATTAATCCACATTTCCTGTTGCTGCAGGAATATTTTCTTGCTATAGCAAACTGGCTCAAATTAAGATCCTACATCTGTATGCTCAGACAGAACACATCACCTGGCCTCTTCTGACTCCTCTTTTTCTTTCAAACTCTCAAGGCCCACGTTGATGCTGTCCCTGGATTAACAATACAAAGACACAAAGGTTTCACAGCAGGCACTCTCCAGTCTGCCAGGCAGCACGTCAAACCTAGTATTCAGTCACTGCCTTCTTCTTTTCTTCCTTTATCACCCAATAAATGTCAGTCCACTATGAGGAGAGCAGATTGTCTAAACCTGTTCAAACCTTCCCAATCTAGCACACATTGTTAATTTCTTTGAAGTGCTGTATTTTATATGCAGCCAAGAGAGTATCAACGGTGTATTAATCCAGGTGAAATTATTGTAAAGCTGTACATAATGCTTTGTTTGATACAAGAAAATACATAATATGCTGGGTTAGATGTGACTTCATGATCAGTGAAAAATATATTGTTTAATTTTGAGCAGCAGCTAGCAGGCACCCACAACCACTATGGACAAGCTGGTATAGGACCATTGTCGGCAGTGGATATGATGCTAGCAGTCCAAAACTTCTATGATACTCAACTCATCTGCCATGCATTTTGAGTGTTATGTGAGCTCTCTCTTCGGTGAAGGAAAAACAAATAAAGGACTTAATATGCGAAACCTTTGGGGAATGTCATTTATTGCCGCAGATGAGCAGCAAAACCCTGTTCAGTGATCACCTCCTCATCCTGGGATTTAAAGTTATTTGTCCCATTAATGCGGAAATATTTACCACAACCGAGGTAGGTATGTGTGGGTTTGTGTGTGTGCGTGTGTGTTCTCTTATGATTGGTATACCAGTGGCAAACAAGTACAGGACCATAGCTGGACATGTTTTATTCAAGCATTCAAAGTCTTGTCAGAGATGTTAAATTGCTTCTCCAAGCCTGGGCAAATACAGATTCCGACTGCATATCGCAGCAGCAAGAGAAAATGTTAAAAAATGATATCTGTTCACAACAAGCATTTGTTAACATTAAGTACTTCTGTTTAGATAAGAAATGGCCATGTAGACCTTTCAAGAGGCATAGAGAAAACAAAATGCTGAGCAACTTTATCAATTACTCCATCCTGTTTTCCTTCATCCTATTATACATTCTATGTCTTGTTTACATTTGGGGAACCAGAAAGGTTAGGCAATACGAGACCACGTGAGAGGAGAGAGTTAGACCTGGAACTGGAGCATGGGTCTGAAGGGAGAGGAAAAGGGGAGAAGTGGGCAGAGATGCCATCCCCTAGATGGCACTGGCTGTTGATTTTTATTACAGCCGTCAACACTGGGCAGTAGAGTCCTTACTTACCGAATGCAAGAGTAATATGTGACAGGGTCCCTCCCATTCATCAGGGATGACGTCTGGCTTCTGGCACAGAGACCACTTTCCAAATGGACATGAGAGAACTAGACTGATTATGTCAAATGTTGCCTCCCCCTGTTTCACTGGCAAGGAGGGATTTGGTAAGTCTGAATATGACAGTATGAATGTACAATACATGTACTTTCACATACTTACAGAGGCATGGCCATGGGTAAAGGTGAGTAGAAATTCAGTGAAAAATAGTACTGTATATTTACTCCCCCAATCTTCCACTTTATCTCAAGCATGATTCAGAGAGGTTATCCAGTCTACTCATTTAATTCCACGAGCAATAAACATCAAGCAATGAGAATCTCTGACAAAATCCTTAAATTGACTAGGAGTGTTTGTACTGTCTCAGAGGACATAGATCCTGTTGATTTTACTTGAATCGCATGATGAGAAATTGATCATGCAGGATAAAAGAGTGGCAGATGGGATCTGTTACAGTACCTTAAGGATCAGCTGTCGGTGCCTTTACACGTTGCCCATATCCTACTCCCCTCGCTAGTTCCTCCAAACTCTGGTTCTCCGCTAATGATTTTACGGGGCAAGAAGGCTACTTTTAATGATCTTCACTGACATTTATTAAAATGTGTGCTGTGACAGTGTTCATATTAGCTGTATGACTCAACTCATTGCATCCCTCTGATAATGGTTTCAATCCTGTTAAAATTTGTTCAGCATGTCTCATAGATGACATAATTCGATCCCCAGGCAGGTAAAAACACTTTTTAATATTAAAATAATAATTACAGATACAAGAGCCAGATGTGGCTCCTGTTTAGTGGTGTTGTTAGTCTGAATGTGACTTCTGATCCACTGATGTCCTTGCCTTTGTAGACATGTTCTGTTTTAGCAGTAGGCCAAAAAGAGTAACTATCTGTTCATTTTTTAAATTTATTTTATTTTATTTAACTAGGCAAGTCAGTTAATTAAGAACAAATTCTTATTTACAATGATGGCCTACCCCAGCCAAACCATAAACCGGACGACACTGGGCCAATCGTTAATGTAAGGCTAGCGATGGCTACATCAACAAAAGGAGATTTTTTTGTTGTTTACTATTTTTACCGAGTGAACAGTTATAAGCTTATGTCCTTCCTTAGTTTCTATCATTAGGCTTCACAAAATTCATTTTTTTATTTTTTTATTCTCTCAACCAGCTTCGAGGTAGTCTCGAATGCATTTCAATTAACAGGTGTGCCTTGTTAATTTGTGTAATGTGTTTGAGCCAATAAGTTGTGTTGTGACAAGGTAGGGTTGGTATACAGAAGATAGCCCTATTTGGTAAAAGACCAATTCCATATTATGGCAATAACAGCTCAAATAAGCAAAGCAAAACAACAGTCCGTCATTACTTTAAGACATGAAGGTCAGTCAATGCGGAACATTTCAAGAACTTTGAACGTTTCTTCAAGTGCAGTCGCAAAAACCATCAAGCGCTATGATGAGACAGGCTCTCATGAGGACCACCACAGGAAAAGAAGACCCACAGTTACCTCTGCTGCAGAGGATATGTTCATTAGAGTTACCAGCCTCGGAAATTGCAGCCCAAATAAATGCTTCACAGAGTTCAAGTAACAGACACATCTCAACATCAACTGTTCAGAGGAGACTGTGTGAATCTGTCGTTGGTTCCTCCTGGCACCAGAGGGTGGCACAGACCGCCCTAGAGACTTTTATTGGACTCAGGTGTGTCTTATTATTTCATGATTTTGTCCCTGTTAAAAGAGGTGTGTTTTCTGTGGTCCTTTGTCGAAGCTGGAATTGTTTACCATGTGTGGTCGTTTCCTGAGTGAGTGTTTGAGACTTCGTGGTTGTTGGGTTATCAAGTGTCCTGTGATCCTGCAGCTACTGTATCGCAGTAAAGTATTATGTTTATCCTTAAACACTGATTCCTCATCTGGTCTCTTTTCTGCACCAGGACCAACCTTACCACGTCACAGAATCAGGCCTTCATTGTCAAATTGATGCAAAGAAACCACTCCTAAAGGATACTAATAAGAAGAAACACGAGCAATGGACATTAGACTGGTGGAAATCTGTCCTTTGGTCTGATTAGTCCAAATTTGAGATTTTTGGTTCCAACCGCCGTGTCTTTGTGAGATGCAGAGTAGGTGAACGGATGATCTCCGCATGTGTGGTCCTGACTGTGAAGCATGGAGGAGGTCTGTGGCGGTGATTTCCTGGTGACACTGTTCTTGATTCATTTAGAATTCAAGACACACTTAACCAGCATGGCTACCACAGCCTTCTGCAGTGATAAATCATCCCATCTGGTTTGCGCTTAGTGGGACTATCATTTGTTTTTCAACAGGACAATGACCCAACACACCCTCAGGCTATGTAAAGGCTATTTGACCAGGAAGGAGAGTGATGGGGTGCTGCATCAGATGACTCGGCCTCCACAATCACACAACCGCAACCCAATTGAGATGGTTTGGGATGAATTGGACCACATAATGAAGGAAAAGCAGCCAACAAGTGCTCAGCATATGTATCAATTCCTTCAAGTCTGTTGGAAAAGCATTCCAGGTGAAGCTGGTTGAGCGAAAGACAAGAGGCAAAGGCCGGCTGTTTTGAAGAATCTCAAATATGTATTATAAATGTTTAACCACTTTTGTGGTTACTACGTACAGTGTAATTTTCATCATAGGTACACTTCAACTATGACAGACAAAATCAGGAAAAAAAATCCTGAAAATCACATTGTAGGATTTTTTATGAATTTATTTGCAAATGATGGTGGAACATAAACATTTGGTCAATAACAAAAGTTTATCTCAATACTTTGTTATATACCCTTTGTTGGCAATGACAGGGGTCAAACGTTTTCTGTAAGTCTTCACAAGGTTTTCACACACTGTTGCTGGTATTTTGGCCCATTCCTCCATGCAGATCTCCTCTAGAGCAGTGGTGTTTTGGGGCTGTTGCTGGGCAACACGGACTTTCAACTCCCTCCAAAGATTTTCTATGGGGTTGAGATCTGGAGACTGGCTAGGCCACTCCAGGACCTTGAAATGCTTCTTACGAAGCCACTCATTCGTTGCCCGGCCGGTGTGTTTGGGATCATTGTCATGCTGAAAGTCCCAGCCACGTTTCATCTTCAATGACCTTGCTGATGGAAGGAGGTTTTCACTCAAAATGTCACGATACATGGCCCCATTCATTCTTTCCTTTACACGGATCAGTCGTCCTGGTCCCTTTGCAGAAAACAGCCCCAAAGCATGACGTTTCCACACCCATGCTTCACAGTAGGTATAGTGTTCTTTGGATGCAACTCAGCATTCTTTGTCCTCCAAACACGACGAGTTGAGTTTTTACCAAAAAGTTATATTTTGGTTTCATCTGACCATATGGCATTCTCCCAATCTTCTTCTGGATCATCCAAATCCTCTCTAGCAAACTTCAGACGGGCCTGGACATGTACTGGCTTAAGCAGGGGGACACGTCTGGCACAGCAGGATTTGAGTCCCTGGCGGCGTAGTAGTGTGTTACTGATGGTAGGCTTTGTTACTTTGGTCCCAGCTCTCTGCAGGTCATTCACTAGGTCACCCCGTGTGGTTCTGGGATTTTTGTTCACCGTTCTTGTGATCATTTTGACCCCACGGGGTGAGATCTTGCGTGAGCCCCAGGTCGAGGGAGATTATCAGTGGTCTTGTATGTCTTCCATTTCCTAATAATTGCTCCCACAGTTGATTTCTTCAAACCAAGCTGCTTACTTATTGCAGATTCAGTCTTCCCAGCCTGGTGCAGGTCTACAATTTCGTTTCTGGTGTCCTTTGACAGCTCTTTGGTCTTGGCCATAGTGGAGTTTGGAGTGTGACTGTTTGAGGTTGTGGACAGGTGTCTTTTATACTGATAACAAGTTCAAACAGGTGCCATTAATACAGATAACGAGTGGAGAACAGAGGAGCCTCTTAAAGCTGTGTGAGAGCCAGAAATCTTGCTTGTTTGTAGGTGACCAAATACTTATTTTCCACCATAATTTGCAAATAAATTCATTAAAAAATCCTGCAATGTGATTTTCTGGGTTTTTTTCTTCTCATTTTGTCTGTCATAGTTGAAGTGTACCTATGATAAATTACAGGCCCCTCTCGTCTTTTTAAGTGGGAGAATGTGCACAATTGGTGGCTGACTAAATACCTTTTTGCCCCACAGTACATGATTCCATGTGTTATTTCATAGTTTTGATGTCTTCACTTCTATTCTACAATGTAGAAAATAATATAAAGAAAGAAATCCTTGAAAGAGTAGTTGTCAACTTTTTACTAGAACTGTACATGTTTGCATATACATTTTGCATACATGGTACTTTTAAATAAAGCAATCACATAGCAATAATACACCAAACATAAGCGCTTTCATCCCGCCACTCAGCCCATCCCACCTATCACCATAGACCACCCTCGTTTGGAGATTGTTGTATGCCCCATATACAGTGGCAAGAAAAAGTATGCGAACCCTTTGGAAATACCTGGATTTCTGCATGAATTGGTCATAAAATTTGATCTGAACTTCATCTAGGTCACAACAATAAACAAACACAGTCAGCTTAAACTAACACACAAACATTATATGTTTTCATGTCTTTATTGAACACACCGTGTAAACATTCACAGTGCAGAGTGGAAAATGTATGTGAACCCTTGGATTAAATAACTGGTTTGGCAGCAATAACCTCACTCAAACGTTTTCTGTAGTTGCGGATCAGACCTGCAAAACGGTCAGGAGGATTTTTCGACCATTCCTCTTCACAACACTATTTCAGTTCAGCAATATTCTTTGGATATCTGGTGTGATCTGCTCTCTTGAGGTCATGCCACAGCATATCCATCGGGTGGAGGTCAGTGGCTGGGCCACTCCAGAAGACACTGACTGGGCCACTCCAGAAGTTGTATTTTCTTCTGTTGAAGCCATTCTGTTGTTGATTTACTTCTGTGTTTTGTGTCGTTGTCCTGTTGCATCACCCAACTTCTGTTGAGCTTCAATTCGTGGACAGATAGTCTAACATTCTCCTGCAAAATGTTTTGATAAACTTGGAAATACATTTTTCTGTCGATGATAGCAAGCTGTCCAGGCCCTGAGGCAGCAAAGAAGCCCCAAACCATGATGCTCCCTCCACCATACTTTACAGTTGGGATGAGGTTTTGATGTTGGTGTGCTGTGCCTTTTTCCTTCCAAACAACTCAACTGTAGTTTCATCTGTACACAGATTATTTTGTCAGTTGCGCTGTGGAACATCCAGGTGCACTTTTGCAAACTTTAGACTTGCAGCAATGCTTTTTTTGGACAGCAGTGGCTTGAGAAAACCACGTAATTCCAAAGGGTTCACATACTTTTTCTTGCCACTGTATAGCATTCTGTTGGTGGCAAAAATTTTGTATAATCATTTTAATTTAAAAACTTGAAGTTTTGAGTCAAGTGTTTTTTGTACCAGTTCATAACACCATGTTTCATGGAATCGGTACATCGAAAATCTCTTCCCGTTTATTTTGCAACCTGTATGGCGCAGCTGTCTATATTTTTGTCCTCAAAGGAAACTGGTATATTTGTCTATTTATGCCAATTCCTTTCATCCAATTGTATCTTTAATATATGGCAGGCAAACAAGTTCCCTGACTTTCTTTCTCTCTCTCGGAGGACCTGCGCCCTAGGACCATGCCCCAGGACTACCTGACATGATGACTCCTTGCTGTCCCCAGTCCACCTGGCCATGCTGCTGCTCCAGTTTCAACTGTTCTGCCTTACTATTATTCAACCATGCTGGTCATTTATGAACATTTGAACATCTTGGCCACGTTCTGTTATAATCTCCACCCGGCACAGCCAGAAGAGGACTGGCCACCCCACATATGCTCTCTCTAATTCTCTCTTTCTTTCTCTCTCTCGGAGGACCTGAGCCCTAGGACTGTGCCCCAGGACTACCTGACATGATGGCTCCTTGCTGTCCCCAGTCCACCTGACTGTGCTGCTGCTCCAGTTTCAACTGTTCTGCCTTATTATTATTCGACCATGCTGGTCATTTATGAACATTTGAACATCTTGGTCATGTTCTGTTATAATCTCTACCCGGCACAGCCAGAAGAGGACTGGCCACCCCACATAGCCCGGTTCCTCTCTAGGTTTCTTCCTAGGTTTTGGCCTTTCTAGGGAGTTTTTCCTAGCCACCGTGCTTTTACACCTGCATTGTTTGCTGTTTGGGGTTTTAGGCTGGGTTTCTGTACAGCACTTTGAGATATCAGCTGATGTACGAAGGGCTATATAAATAAATTTGATTTGATTTGATTTGACTTCTCCCTTTTCCACTCTCCTCCACTTTTGTGGTATTGCTGCAATCTGTTGGTTTTAATTTTGGATTGAGCAGATATTCCCATATATTTTCGATAGCTTCACATGTGACAAAACTCCACTGTTTATATTCATATTCATAATGTCATTAATAAATACAATACAAATAATGTTTTTGTTTTTTTATTAATCAGTTTATTTGAGTTTGACCATAACATTTGTATTAATATTTGTTCTATCTTTTCTGGAGGATAAAACTGAAATTGTAAACATCTTTGCATAGCTTGTTTAAGAAAGAGCGATACTTTAAACAAAATGTAATTTTCAATTAGTTGGAAATGAGAAGTTGTAATCTATATAAAGGCAAAAAGGCTATTTTTGACCAACGGATGAGCCTTTCTTAATAATCTACTGGAGAACCATTTTGGGTTTAAGTATAATTTATGTAAGAGTGAAGCTTTTGAGATGTTTAAAGCTTTAATATTGAATCATTTTAGACCCCCCTCCCATATAAACTCATATTCATTCATTCATTCATTCATTTTGTCTGGCTTAGCATTCCAAATAAAATGACTTTTTTTTTTGCTCATATGGTTTAAAAAATGAGTTGTTTGGAGTAGGCAGTGGCATTATTAAGTAAGTAAACTGTGATAGGACCCAGAAGTTAATCATTGTGATTTACCTCTCGATGGTTGCAGAATCTTATCTATTTTTGCAAACTTTCTATTAAAATTGATTCTGGTAAGTTCATTTATATTTTTTAAGATGTGAACACCATGTATGTCTACTTCACCATCCACCTATTTTATTGGTAAACTACAAGGTAGTGTAAACACTGTTTTTTAAGGATCCAATACATAGTGAGGCAAGAAAAGTGATCAAGATCTTCAATGAGACTGTGCAGGGAATCAGATTGCGGACTTAAGAAAAAACTTGAGACATCGGCATACTTTGACACATTGTTTTTATTCCCTGGTTTTCTAACCCCTTGATGTTCTTGTTGGATCTAATTTTAATAGCTAGCATTTCAATGGCCGTAATAAATCGATAGAGACAACGGACAGCCTTGTTTTACTCCTCATAAAAGCTCAGTACTTTCTGAGAAGTAATCATTATTTACTATTTTACATCTGGGGTTCCTGTACATAACTTTAAATCATTGTATAAGAGATTCACCAAAATGAAAGTAACCCAGACATTTATATATATATATATATATTCTAGTCATACTTTATCAAACATCTTTTCAAAATCTGCTGTGAAGACCAGGCTTTTTTAATGGATTGGATCTTTATACTTACCACCTGGGTCCTGTTTTAGAAGTAATGAAATCAGACCTTCTTGTTGAGTTCCTAAAAGTATCATTTTTTAGGAGTAATTAAAACATACTAATAATGGATCTGTGAGTATATCAAAAAAGGTCTGATATACCTCTACTGGTATACCATCAAGCCCTGTTTTCTTCCAGAATGAAAATATTTAATTGTCTCAAAAGGTTCATCTTCTGTAAGTTGACCTTCACACAGGTCTTTCTGTAATTGTGTTAATTTGACATGTATTATTATTATTAGGAAAAAATCCTTACAGTTATACAGTGGAAATGGAGGAGACTGAAAAGAAAACAAATGCTTAAATATTTTGCTTCCTCTTTCAAAATATAATTTGGTGAATCATGGATGACTCCATCATTTGTAACACGTTTCAGTAAATTATTTTTGACAGCATTTCTATGTTGGAAGTTTCAAGAGAAAATGTTGTGCATTTTTCACCATTTTCCATCCAATATCTTTCTAATCAGACTCCTCTTAATGGCTAAAACCTATGGTCTAGCGTACTGATAATATAGTCTAGACTATAGTCATGCCTCTGTACGGAATCACGACTCACTTATATAGAGCAGTCAGACCCAATGCCCCCACCTTGGCTGGTGGTTATGATTTTTCCTTCTCTTTTTCCTGCTGTAATAATAGCTAAGACCAGCTGATTAAAGGCCAGTGGAGTGTCCCACTGTCACTCTCTCCATGCCAACGCGCTGACAAGGCAGCAGCTAATTGCAGGACCAGGATGTTAATTGAAACCTTACTTGGTGATTAACACATTTCCAAAGCATTGAAACAACCTCGGCTATGATTAATATACACCTGTCATAACTAATTGCATTAATACTAAAGAATGATTAAGCCTGTCTTGCTCTGTCTTCCAGTCGTCCTCCACTCCTCCTTGCCTTGACTAACAAACCTCTGATGAATAGTAGAACATAGCAGATGAACAAGACCTGTCGGTCGGTCATGTTTTCATTCTATATCAAAGGAGCCTATCCAAAAATACATATTTTTGTTAGACATGTATATTTTTAGTCTCAAGGGAACTATAATTTCAGTTGTACACCAGACAACGGGATATATTCACTGTAATACAGAAGTGTGTTTATTGTCTTTGGACTAGATGTTATTACATGAGGTTTATGCTACTGTATAATGATTGAATTTAACAGTGGCTTTTATTTTGGTGTCCCTTTTAGACCACGAGCGGATCGGGAAGGACTCGTCCTATGAGCAGGAGGGGAAGGTCCAGTTTGTGGTTGATGCAGTTTACGCCATGGCTCACGCGTTACACAACATGCATAAGGAGCTCTGTCCAGGGAAAGTGGGCCTCTGCTCTAAAATGGAAACCATCAATGGAACCATGTTGCTCAAGTTCATTCGCAACGTCAACTTTACAGGTTTGTTTTTGTAATGCAAACACCCGTGAACATATGCAAGGATGCAGAAACATAAACAAACACTGTACAAATGAACACATTAGCAAAGGCATCAGCATTTCCTACATCTCTTGTCTGTAAGACAAAGCCTTACACTATACATTTGTAAAGCCGCTTTATCAATTGAAACAGACTTTGAAACGCCAGCTTTGTTCTTCCCACCACATTTCCTTGAATGATGTGTCTTACGAGTGTAATTATTTTGAAAACAAACCGTAATGAAAGAAACAACGTGGTTCTACAGCCAACTGAAATACCCCAGTCTAACAGAGAGCAGCATGAAAAATGCCTTCCCTAAATAATCAGTTAAGAAAACATGAAAGCAAAAGCAGACTGCAGTGCTTGTGTACAAACCGATTATTACAAGCTTACTGTTACTCAGTTCAGAGAACTCATCTGCATTTTTATGGAACCTCTGTTGCCGGAGAAGCATTTGAAGTGGGGGTACACTACACTGTAGTATACTGCAGTAAACGTGGGGAAAACATACAAGTGTGCTGCTTTAATGGAACATGTTTAAAGAAAAAGACCTTACAGTTGTGGTGTAAGGTAAAAAAGAGAAAGTGGACATTTGATTACAGTCAGCCACAACTATGTAAAGCTTGGTTAGTATTAGTTTGTAGATCCATTAAAGGTCAATTGTAAAAGTTGCAATGCTAATTATTGCTGCATTTTCTGACAGAAAGTGGCGCCAACACTGTCATACTCATTTTATAAACCTCAAAGTGACAACCGCAACTCCAGTCTTCATCCGTGTTGAAATTTCAAGGAAGGACAAACTCAGATTGCCTAATAACCAACCGTGTGACTGTGACTCATTGGCCTGCTAGGCTACTTTAGAGTATGGTCTCTGTCTGATGTCACTTTCATCTGTTCTAATAAGGTGCTGCTAATTATAAGTGAGCAGAATGTCAGAGTGACACAGTTCAGGCAATCAGGCTTAATGCAACACGGGCATCCTGACACCCACAGACTACTCAGAGCCTCTCTTAGAGCTAATTATATGGTAATGAATGCCCTGTTTGGATGGAGGTGTGGTGTGATCCTAGAGGAAGGCACAATCCAGTTGAAGAATGGAAGGGAGAGCTGTAGGGGCAGAATAGAAAAGCTGAACTGCATAATGGGAGGGCTGGCTTATCATAGGGCTCTGATGCACTGCTTATAATGTTCTGCACAAAAAGAGACAGAGTGTGTATAATGAGTAGGCATACCAACTAGGGATGTGCATTATTCCCTTACAAGATGGTTCAATATGTACAGTGCGTTCGGAAAGTATTCACACCCCTTGACTTTTTCCACATTTTGTTACGTTACAGCCTTATTAAAAAAAAAATGTAAATCACTTTTTTTCCTCATCAATTCACACACAATACCCCATAATGACAAAGCAAAAACAGGTTTTTAGAAATGTTAAAATTAAAAAAAAAATATATATATATACAACAATATCATATTTACATCAGTATTCAGACCATTTACTAAGTACTTTGTTGAAGCACCTTTGGCAGCGATTACAGCCTGGAGTCTTCTCGGGTATGATGCTACACACTTGACACACCTGTACTTGGGGAGTTTCTCCCATTCTTCTCTGCAGATGCTCACAAGCTCTGTCAGGTTAGATGGGGAGCGTCGTTGCGCAGCTATTTTCAGGTCTCTTCAGAGATGTTCCATCGGGTTCAAGTCCGGGCTCTGGCTGGGCCACTCAAGGACATTCAGAGACTTGTCCTGAAGCCACTCCTGCGTTGTCTTGGTTGTGTGCTTAGGGTCGTTGTCCTGTTGGAAGGTGAACCTTTCTCCCTAGTCTGAGGTCCTGAGAGTTCTGGAGCAGGTTTTCATCAAGGATGTCTCTTTACTTTGCTCGGTTAAGCTTTCCCTCGATCCTGACTAGTCTCCCAGTCCTTGCCGCTGAAAAAGATTCCTACAGCATGATGCTGCCACCACCTTGCTTCCCCGTAGGGATGGTGCCAGGTTCCTCCAGATGTGACACCTGGCATTTAGGCCAAAGTGTACAGTCTTGGATTCATCAGACCAGAGAATCTTGTTTCTCATATATATGCCATTTATATATGCCATTTAGCAGACGCTTTTATCCAAAGCGACTTACAGTCATGTGTGCATACATTCTACGTATGGGTGGTCCCGGGAATCGAACCCACTACCCTGGCGTTACAAGCGCCATGCTCTACCAACTGAGCTATCTGAGAGTCCTTTAGGTGCCTTTTGGCAAACTCCAAGCAGACTGTTATGTGCCTTTTTACTGAGGAGTGGCTTCCTTCTGACCACTCTACCATAAAGGCCTGATTGGTGGAGTGCTGCAGAGATGGTTGTCCTTCTGGAATGTTCTCCCATCTCCACAGCGGAACTCTGGAGCTCTGTCAGAGTGACCATCAGGTTCCTGGTCACCTTCCTGACCAAGGCCCTTCTCACCCGATTGCTCAGTTTGGCCGGACGGCCAGCTCTAGGAAGATTCTTGGTGGTTCCAAGCTTCTTCCATTTAAGAATGATGGAGACCACTGTGTTCTAGGGGACATTCAATCCTGCAGAATTGTTTTGGTATCCTTCCTCAGATCTGTGCCTCGACACAATCCTGTCTCGGAGCTCTACAGACAATTCCTTTGTCCTCATGGCTTGGTGTTTGCTCTGACATGCACTGTCACATGTGGGACCTTATATAGACAGGTGTGTTTCCAAATCATGTCCAATCAATTTAATTTACCACATGTGGATTCCAATCAATTTGTAGAAACATCTTAAGGATGATCAATGGAAACAGGATGCACCTGAGCTCAATTTCGAATCTCTTAGCAAAGGGTCTGAATACTTATGTAACTAAGGTATTTCAGTTTATTATTTTTAATATATTTGCAAAAATGTCTTATTATGGGGTATTGTGTGTAAATTGATGAAGAATATAAATGCATGTAATCCATTTCAGAATAAGGCTGTAACGTACCAAACTCAAGGGGTCTGAATATTTTCTGAATGCACTGTATCTACTGTACCAGTCAAATGTTTATACACACCTACTCATTCAAGGGTTTTTCTTTATTTTTTACAATTTTCTACATTGTAGAATAATAATGAAGACATCACATTTATGAAGTAACACATATGGAATCATGTAGTAACTGAAATAGTGTTAAACAAATCAAAACATATTTTATATTTGAGAGTTTTCAAAATATCCACCCTTTGCCTTGATGACAGATTTGCACAGTCTTAGCGGAACGATATAGCCGTCTGTAGCGCGGGCACATTTCTTTATCAGGGGTACTTCGGGAAACGACCCCTAACTTCCTCCATACTGAACACAGAGACATACAAATAGTATCCACAAGTTCATCTGACTCTAGGGAAGTAGATAAAGGGCTTCTTTGCCAAAATCCCAAGGTATCCCTTTAAGAATTCAAATTTCATGCCTGAACTTACCTCTAACCTTGTGGAGCTAATGCCTAAACTTCACCTTATACACTTTCAAATTTGATCTTTGGGGCAAAATTGAGAAACATGGATGATTGTCTAAATCTGACGTGCGACTGAGAGCAGAAACAGGCCGTCTACTTCGTATTGCTGGGCACAGTGAGTAGGCTACTGATCTTCGCTGGGGTTGTTCAGCCTGCCAAATGACTTGTAGATCAATGACTGTCAACACAGTTACATGCTTAGTTCAACACTGAAGGAGAGGGCGCATCAGTAGTCACAAAATATGAATCACGCAGTCTCATTTAAATCAATCACTCTCACTGACTTTATCTACCCTAATTTACCTTTGAAGGGAATTGTTTATCTGCAAAATATAAGACAACAGGGCAGCCTTCGTCAAGCCAGGTTCGTCAATAGACTCTAAATGAATCTCCCTTTACTCCTCTTTTGACATCCAGCCTACCCCTACCACCTTTTCCAACCTAGCAGTAGCACTCCCTATAGAAAAGGACTTGAATTCCTGTGACGAAGCTGACTCTGTAGCTCTCGTCATGAGAGTGCGTTATTTAATTCCCCTTAGAAATTGTTTAGCGCGTTCATATTTCCCCATATATCTTACATCGTGAATTCCCTTCGTTCAAATAAAGCGAGATTAGAGATAAAAAAAAAGCTCCAAATACCCATATCCATTACGTTGAAACCCAGTGGCTTTGCTGTAATTAAAAGCATAGAACTGTTAACATTTTTGTGATTGTAGGATAGCTGAGATTGTTAGTTTAGCTAGAAAAATACAGTGTACTTCTGCATTCTTCAACATATAATGGATACTTTCCTCAGTGAGTAGCCATAAGCAAACCTTCAAGTCAAGAGGGACCTGGCACATATGAACTTGCTGATTTGTAAAGCCAGTTAATTGTTGCAACTGCCTGCATATGAAATTTGAATTACAGAGTGGGGAAGCATAAACGCCAAATGCCATCCTCCCTGCCAGGCAACTAACAAAATTACATGCCATGACAAACTGCGAGGGTAGGGAAAAATACAGCTTGGAATTCAATGCAGCCTCCTTTGTGAGTTCGGTGTCACAAAGAAATAACAGGGAGAGGCTGACAGGACAATCAACCACAGCATTGGCTGACTAATAACCAAAAAAGGCTGGGCCTCCATTTAAAGTGGTTGTAAATTATATCGTGTCATTGTCACCACTGAATCCTTGTGTTTTCAAAGCCTACTTTAGCATTTACAGGGAAATGTAGAAGATTGTGATAGTTGTGAATCTTCACTGTTAGTTTGGTTGAGGAGACTGCAGCACTAACAGTGGCTGGGGGGTTGTGGGGTTGTTACAGATACAGTATAATCATATATATGTAACAACTCCACAAACCCCCCCCTCAGCCACTGTTATATATATATATATATATATATATAAACACACTTAGCGTACATCGAGCACATGTAAAACAACAAACAAACACATATATATATATATATATATATATATATATATATATATATATAATAAGACAATGATCCAATCGAGAATCTGTGGAAAGAGCTGAAAACTGCTGTTCACAAATGCTCTCCATCCAACCTCACTGAGCTCGAGCTGTTTTGCAAGGAGGAATGGGAAAAAATGTCAGTCTCTCGATGTGCAAAACTGATAGAGACATACCCCAAGCGACTTACAGCTGTAATTGTAGCAAAAGGTGGCGCTACAAAGTGTTAACTTAAGGGGGCTGAATAATTTTGCACGCCCAATTTTTCAGTTTTTGATTTGTTAAAGTCTGAAATATCCAATAAATGTCGTTCCACTTCATGATTGTGTCCCACTTGTTGTTGATTCGTCACAAAAAAATACAGTTTTATATCTTTGTTTGAAGCCTGAAATGTGACAAAAGGTTGCAAAGTTCAAGGGGGCCGAATACTTTCGCAAGGCACTGTAGTTGTACTTGACTTGTTATACTTCTAATTACTTTCAAAGTCAGAGTCAGTCAATAGTAGGGTTAACATCATTGGTTCTTAAGAATGAACAGTGTTTAAAACAAAACGTGTTTCAGCTGACTGGACAGTATTTTACAAGGCTGTAGACCCTATAGACCCCTCAAACTCAACTCTGTACCTCGAAGCCAGTGCCACTGCATTTCTTCATTGTTCACCTCTGAACAGGCACAGATTTAGACCTGGGACACCATGTGTGTGCAATTAATTATCAGGTCAAACAAAAAAACAGCATGCTCTGGACCTCATAGGGTAAGAGCTGAGTACCCCTGCTATAGACTATTGCCTCAGAATTCAACCATTTGATGCCAGTTTTCACACATTCAATACGAGAAGACTTTGACAAAACTACAGTTGAGCAATACAATTATATAGAAAGTTGACTCCCTAAAAGTCTTGGAAGTCTTGCCCATGGAAGCCTCTTGAAGAGGTAAAGTGTGCCAACGCCAGTCTATCTCAAGGTTGCCAATTTTATCTGGCACGAGATAAACCTTTCTAATTCATATATTTTCAATGACTCACACAGTACTTCATCAAAACGAAATGAAAGTGACTTGTATATGAATACAATTAGAGTAGTTTTCTTTTCATGAAAAATGTGTACAGTGGAGGCAGCAAGGCATTCTCATAACTCACCACATATAACAACTTAAGTTTGCAAACTGAGAATATTGGCCTTTTGTTCTGCTCTTCATGGGTGACACCTTTTCACTTGTGGACATTGCCCCTTAGAAGCTATTCTCTTTAGCTATAGAGAGACGGATACCTTTTGACTTGAGTAGATAGTGAGGTGGAGCACAGCAAATGTACAGGTCACATTCTTGGCGATCATGAAACATGATTATAAACTGAATGTGTTCAATGTGTGTGTATCTCTTTGAAAGTGGGATGACCAACTCTTCTATGAGAACTCATTCCCTATAGATTAGATAATGTGCTTAGCTACAGAGAAAACGTTTGACCCATAAGGGATATTTATATGATGTTCTGAAGCACAAAAAAAACATCCACTATCAATCCTAGGCCCATATTACATTTAAACAGGAAGTCAGCACTAAAATGAACCATCTTGTATTTCGAATCTCCTTTTAAAATCTAAGCGTTCTTATCCACTAACCTTCACAGCTGAGATCTGAGACCTGACTTGCAAGCACACCTATGTGTATTACTTTGAAGTGTGTGATGTCAAGTGCCACCAAAGTGTGCTGCAACCGTATTTTAAAGGGATGTGATGTGGGGAGGAGAGAGAGAATGAAAGAGAAAGAAAGAGATCCTCTCTAGGCCTTCTCTCTTTATCCGCATCTATCCACAGCCACATTGTCTATGGGGCAGCTGGCTGCGGTGCTCTACTCGGCTCCCAACAGAACATCACAGGATCCCCACACCCCTCATTTGATAAAGTGAGGGGTTTGTGAGCCTGCTCAGGTCCAGGGCCAGGCAGGAACACACAGAGAGGAAGAGGTGTGTGTGGGGGGGGGGGTAAATCAGGCCCCATGCTGTCATTAGACAGCACTCTGAGGGGACTTTGGGGGCAATGTGTAACAAAACAACAGGCAGAATAAAAGAGAGTGAAATGATATGCGATTGGGCACAGACATGAGCTGTGGTCCGACACCCAGGGGAGAAGTCCCACATGGCTGTCAGCATCCATTTTACTCCCCTCATTTATAACAGTATGGTAGAGAACCCATACCCCAACAGCTTAGACCTCATGTAACGCTAGTCACATATAGCGTATGATGGTAAAAAAGACCAAGAAAATATTTTCGTACTACAGCTTTTATGAATGAACAAATACTTTATTACATCATTTCAGATAATGAAATGACCCTCTACCGTCCAGTGATTCTGATGAAATGTTTAATAACTATACTGTACATGTGGATGTTCATACCAAGGTTGTTATAGTTTCATATTGTGTACAAAGAATGTGGATTTTTTTTAAACAAAAATGTCCCTTTTCATTTTTCTGCAGGAATTGCGGGCACTCCAGTGATCTTCAATGTGAACGGAGATGCCCCTGGTCGCTATGAGATCTATCAGTACCAGATGCAACACAACACCACAGAATACAAGATCATCGGCCACTGGGCAGACCAGCTCCATTTAGAAGTATGGCTATTTCTCTCATTATGACTTCCACTTTATTGCATGATACATTCAGTAATGTGAATCCAAGTAAATAACATATGCAGTTAGAAATAGAGTCTGTGAAGGTTTATACAGTACATCATATTTTTAGGTGAAAAAATATGCACAGGCTAAAAACATGTCTTATTAAACCATGAAATTAATGCATTATTCATTGCTGTATCCATAGCAGTCCATGCACCTTGCCTTGAGTTGGGTTGCTTTACCATCAAAGTCATTCAGGACCTGGGATTTATCTATATCACAATAGGGCAGTAGATATCAGGGGCCGGCTGTGGGGTTACTGTTGTTGCACACCCAATCCAGTTTTATCATTTTCATAGATCCCCCCGCCTATCTGTTGTGAAATGCAGGCCCAGGGGTAGCAATAGTAATATTCACAAAATACTAACAACCATGTTGCCATTCAGAGACTGTTTACTTCGCTGATTCAGATTCTGAACCAGGTCATTTCAGGTAACCTGCAGGCATCCAAAACATATGATAATATGATAACCTCCATAGCCAACATTGGCAGTAGAATGGCATTTCTGAAGAGCTCAGTGACTTTCAACGTGGCACCGTCATAGGATAACACCTTTCCAACAAGTCGGTTTGTCAAATTTCTGCCCTGCTAGAGCTGCCCCGGTCAACTGTAAGTGCTGTTATTGTAAAGTGGAAACATCTAGGAGCAACAATGGCTCAGCCTCGAAGTGGTAGGCCACACAAGCTCACAGAATGGGACCGCCGAGTGCTGAATCACTTAAAAATCATTTGTCCTCTGTTGCAACACTCACTACCGAGTTCAAAACTCCTTCTGGAGGCAACGTCAGCACAAGAACCGTTTGTTGGGAGCTTCTTGAAATGGGATTCCATGGCTGAGCAGCCGCACACAAGCCTAAGATCACCATGCACAATGCTAAGCATCGGCTGGAGTGGTGTAAAGCTCACCACCATTGGACTCTGGAGCAGTGGAAACGTGTTTTCTGGAGTGATGAATCACATCTGGCAGTCCGACGGATGAATCTTGGTGGATGCCAGGAGAGAACGCTACCTGCCCCAATGCATAGTGCCAACTGTAACGTTTAGTGGTGGAGAAATAATGGTTTGGAACTATTTTCATGGTTTGGGCAAGGCCCCTTAGTGCCAGTGAAGTGAAACCTTAACTCTGCTGTATACAATGACATTCTAGACGATTCTTTGCAGAAATGGTTTGTTGAGATCGTTGTGGAAGAACTTGACTGGCCTGCACAGAGCTCTGACCTCAACCCCATCAATTACCTTTGGGATGAATTGGAACACTGACTGTGAGCCAGGCCTAATCACCCAACATCAATGCACAACTTCACTAATGCACTTGTGGCTGAAAGGAAGCAAATCCCCGGCAGTAATGTTCCAACATCTAGCGGAAAGCCTTCCCAGAAGAGTGGAGGCTGTTATAGCAGCAAAGGGGGGACCAACTCCATATTGGTGTAGTCGTCTTGTTAGATGGTGTTTTTTTAAATGGTCCTTAAAAACAGATGTCTTTCATCCCACCCCCTTGTTTGGTTTTATTCTAATCCACTAAAAGTTAATTGAATTGTGCCCTCATGCATATGTAATATTCCTTTTTAATATGCAACAACATAAACAAGATAGTTGCGGCCACACTGTGATTTGTGTTAACTTTAACAGGCAGCTCAACCAAGTGGGTCATCTACATTTTGGCCAATTGTATTCCTGAATGCCAGTCATTGACCTAATGCACAGCCAACACTTCCTCCCCTTTCATAATAGGAGTTTACCCTAAGTTAATTATATTAATTATATTCAATTTAATGATTAATTAATCTATTAAGTTATATATTAATAGCTATTAATTCATATATTAATACCAAGATAGTGATATTTCTCCATATCTATTTTAGATTTAAGATTATAAAATAGTAACAAAAAGTATTGTTGTATTGACCTATTAATGAACTGCTGTTAATGTAAATGGTTAGCTTACTGATATACCCTAGATCCCTAGTTAACCATTGGTAATCTGAACATAGTAGACTACATAATTTCTCAAGAGCTGTCACTTCAGAATGGGGGGTGCTGTAGCTCTGCTGGTGTTGCTGTTCTGTCTGTCGAGGGCATGAGCTCAGGAAAGGAGGAGAGTGCAGGGGTCAGAGAATTACATCATTCAACAGTGATAATGAAGAGGTAGAGAGCAGGGTGAGCAATTCAGATTAAGAGACAAAGGCCTGAGGAAACAGAGACGACCCACAACTGACTGGCAAGGCCACCACACACACACCTGCAGTAGACTCCTCTCCCCCACTCCCTTCCCCTCCCTGCCTGCCTGCCATGTACCTAATCATACTTATACATGAATTATATATACCCATTGATTCTTAAAGAATATAACTTATAAATGCCTTATGAGCTTAGTTTAACTGTCGTACCCCATCAGAACCCCAAATAAAAGCCGGTTTTACACCAATGTTTGCAAAGAATGTAAATGTAAACAAACTCTCAAAACATGATTAAAACTATAATTTTGATATCATGAAGGGTCGGTCAGTCCTTGCATCCATACCTCTGTCTATGAATTTGAGAGTGATAACATTTCTACAGGCCCATACCTAAGCTTTTTACAAAAAAATAATCAAGTTAGCTACAGATCTTAATTTGATACTGTTTGCTAAAGCAGGAAACCAACAGGAAATCCAACAGGAAATGTGAATTATTATGTGTATTATAATTAATGGACATGTTTGTAGGGTGTGATACATTTTTCGTAAGGGAAAATCAAGTCAGAAATTTCAAAGGGAAAATTACAAACTTCAGAAGCCTTTTTAAACCTCAAGTTGTTAATTCAGGACAGTTATCCTGCAACAGGATATTTAAATTAAGATCCTACATCTGTACTGCAACTGTGTGTGTGTGGTGGCATGACCAGCCTTTGGCTCTCAATCTGAATTGCTCACCCCGTTCTCTACCTCGTCATTGTCACTCTGTTGAATGATGTCATTCTCTGACCTCTCCACTCTCCTCCTTTCCTGAGCTCATGCCCTCGACAGACAGAACAGCAACACCAGCAGAGCTACAGCACCCCTCATTCTGAAGTGACAGCTCTTCAGCTCGTCATTAATGGGTCAATAAATACTATCATTTTTGTGACTATCTTATAATCTTAAATCTAAAATAGAAATGGAGAAATATCAATTTATCTTGCAATTAATGGATGCCGTAATAGATTTCTTAATATACTGAACAAAAATATAAACACAACATGCAACAATTTCAAGATTTTACTGAGTTACAGTTCATATAAGGAAATCAGTCAATTGAAATAAATTCATCAGGCCCTGATCTATGGATTTCATATGACTGGGCAGGGACGCAGCCATGGGTGGGCCTAGGAGGGCATAGGCCCACCCACTGGGGAGCCAGGCCCAGCCAATCAGGATGAGTTTTTTCCCCACAA
Source organism: Oncorhynchus keta (assembly GCF_023373465.1). NCBI lineage: Eukaryota > Metazoa > Chordata > Actinopteri > Salmoniformes > Salmonidae > Oncorhynchus > Oncorhynchus keta. Next base: position 34,298,193 of record NC_068447.1, read on the forward strand.
AAGGGATTTATTAGAGACAGAAATACTCCTCAGTTTCATTAGCTGTCTGGATGGCTGGTCTCAGACGATTCCGCAGGTGAAGAAGCCGGATGTGGAGGTCCTGGGCTGGTGTGGTTACATGTGGTTTTTAGTCTAGTTGGACATACTGCCAAATTCTATAAATCAACGTTGGAGTGGCTTATGGTAGAGAAATTAACATTAAATTCTCTGGCAGCAGCTCTGGTCGAAATTCCTGCAATCAGCATGCCAATTGCATGCTCCCTCAAAACTTGAGACATCTGTGGCATTGTGCTGTGTGACAAAACTGCACATTTTAGAGTGGCCTTTTATTGTCCCCAGCACAATGTGCACCTGTGTAATGGTCATGCTGTTTAATCAGCTTATCGATATGCCACACCTGCCATGTGGATGTATTATGTTGGCAAAGGAGAAATGCTCACCAACAGGCATGTAAACAAATCTGTGCAAAAAAATGAGCAAAATAAGCTTTTTGTGCACATGGAAAATTTCTGACATCTTTTATTTCAGCTCATGAAACATGGGACCAACACTTTACATACATGTTGTGTTAAAATGTTTGTTCCATTATAGATAGCAGATGAATATAATTAAGTTAGAAGGGTGAACTATTCTGTCGTTCTGCCTCTGTGCAAGGCAGTTAACCCACTGTTCCCTGGGCGCCGATGACATATATGTCAATTAAGGCAGCCCCACCTTTCTGATTCAGAGGGGTTGGGTTAAATGCGGAAAACACATTTCAGTTGAATGCATTCAGTTGTACAACTGACTAAGTATCCCCTTTTCCCTTTCCCTTATTTTGAAGGGACAGGAAGTGTTGGCTGGGCATTTGGCCAAGGACAGACATTTCACACCCAATTGTGAAAATAAGTATTTTTTTTGTTTATATGGGAAAACGAGACCAATAAAAAACAAGCCATTTTTCCGTTTTTGTATGAGATCATTTTGGCAATCAATTTTAAATTAAAATAAACATGTGATTTTTGTTTGGCATATTTTATCATCTCAACCACTGTAATTTAGTATGCCATTATCGGATTCCCATATATTTTTAAACACGTATTCAAAGACTGTTGAAAACCAGGAAGTGAACATGAGCAAAACCAAACCTCATTACCCCAAAAAAAATTTACCAATTGTGCATCAAATGGGAAATGACAACGTTTTAAAATGTTGTTGACCTCTAAAACTTAATCATTTCAGAATGATATAATTTCTAATATGTTGTTGTTTTACAATTTTTAGTAAATCTTGAAAAATATGCTCTACCAGGCGGTTGAGTTACCCATTAAAGGAATGCTATTAAGGCAAAGCTAGTGATAATGGACAATGGTGAAATATTGTTATGGGAATGTTTTATCTGTGCAAATACAAAAATCCTTTCAAATCCATATCAGTATTCCCTCTCTGGCTCTTATCTTCAATATGTTTCACAATATTATTCAGGACATCAGGACAAATCTACTGGTAATCTAAGCATATAAACTGTAAATGCATTCATTTACATGCATTTGACAAACAGATGTATCATATTTTATTAATATTTGATATCAGTTCTCATTTAACTAGGCCTATCTTCCATTTTAAGTAAATGAAGCAATGTAAATGAATGTATAATTCACTCCACTCCTTTATAATTTTTTAGATGATTTAAAAAGTCGATGCAAATTCCAATGCAAAATGTGTTTACTCTTATTGGGCAGCTCAACCGGCTGGTTTAAGTCATGCAAACAATTATTTATTTTTTAAATATTTTTGGGGTGCCAGTTAAAGGGTTAATGACTGTTTTATTTGCGTAATGTAATTTTTCGATAAGTGCAAATGTTAATCTAAGTTTAATCAAATTTCATTAGGCATATTCAAGGAAAAATGCTTTCATAAATTACACTAACAGTCACAGACAGAGAGATAACTCCACTCCTTCCCCTTCTCTCCACCAGACTAAGGAGATGCGGTGGCCTGGTGGGACATGGCAGGTACCCCAGTCTATCTGCAGTCAGCCCTGTCATCCTGGGGAGAGGAAGAAAACAGTGAAGGGTGTCCCCTGCTGTTGGCACTGTGAGCGCTGTGATGGCTACCAGTACCAGGCCGACACCTACAGCTGTAAGATGTGCCGCTTTGACCTGCGGCCCAACGAGAACCACACCGCCTGTGAGGCCATTCCGATCATCAAGCTGGAGTGGAGCTCCCCCTGGGCCGTCATCCCCGTCCTCATCGCTGTGCTGGGCATCATGGCCACCATGTTTGTGGTGGCCACCTTCATCCGCTACAATGACACCCCCATTGTGAAGGCATCAGGGCGCGAACTCAGCTATGTGCTGTTGACGGGCATCTTCCTGTGCTACGCCACCACTTTCCTCATGATCTCAGCACCTGACGTTGGAATCTGTTCCCTCCGACGGATCTTCCTAGGTCTGGGAATGAGTATTAGCTATGCAGCGCTGCTCACCAAGACCAACCGTATCTATCGCATCTTTGAGCAGGGCAAGATGTCAGTGAGCGCCCCCAGGTTCATCTCCCCAGCCTCCCAGCTGGTTATCACCTTCAGCCTGATCTCAGTGCAGCTCCTGGGGGTGTGCATCTGGTTCGGTGTGGACCCATCTCAGGCTATCATCGACTATGAGGACCAGCGAACGTCCAACCCGGACATGTCCCGCGGCGTGCTCAAATGTGACATCTCAGACCTTTCACTGATCTGCCTGCTTGGCTTCAGCATGCTGCTCATGGTCACCTGTACAGTGTATGCCATCAAGACCCGGGGGGTGCCAGAGACCTTCAATGAGGCCAAGCCCATCGGCTTCACCATGTACACCACCTGTATCGTCTGGCTAGCTTTCATACCCATCTTCTTTGGGACTTCACACTCAACAGAAAAGGTGAATGTTTACTTTAACAATTTTACTCTTGGTAATGATGCTTTTAAATGCATTACCTATTAATTCATAATCATCCAATTTTAAATGTTTTGTTGATGAACTTGACTTATATTATGATAGCAACATTTTTGTTTCATTATGTATCTTCAAAATTGTTTAAAACAATAATTTATGAAATTATTTAGTTATCCTTGACAGCCATTACTTATACTATCCTGTTTTGAGGAATTTTCCAATGTTGGCCGATTGAACTAGCTTGTAAAACTAGTTTGTAAGTAGCGAGCACCACGATGACAAACACATTAAATTCACTCGTGTATGCCGAGGATTTGTGAAATCTGTCCAAGAGCAAATGCCATTGAAGCTAATCACAGAAAGGGCGAAAAAGCATGTGATCCTCCTAGAAGAGAACAAAACTGGTCTACAACCCCGTGTCTCGAAAAATAATACACATTCATAGGTTTTGATATTATGCATAATGTGTACAATTTAATTTAGAGTCGCCCACTCTATATATAAACTCCCAGTCATTTATTGGGTAAATCACCAACGTTTCGGGATCACTGTGACCCTGAATGTTTTTTTTTATAGCTTATAGTTTATTCGCCGTTAGTCAAAACCTCTACAGTCGTGGCCAAAAGTTTTGAGAATTACACAAATATACATTTTTACAAAAGTTTGCTGCGTCAGTGTCTTTAGATATTTTTGTCAGATGTTACTATGGAATACTGAAGTATAATTACAAGCATTTCATAAGTGTCAAAGGCTTTTATTGACAATTACATGAAGTTGATGTAAAGAGTCATTATTTGCAGTGTTGACCCTTCTTTTTCAAGACCTCTGCCATCTGCCCTGGCATGCTGTCAATTAACTTCTGGGCCACATCCTGACAGATGGCAGCCCATTCTTGCATAATCAATGCTTGGAGTTTGTCAGAATTTGTGGGGTGTTGTTTGTCTACCCGCCTCTTGAGGATTGACCACAAGTTCTCAATTGGATTAAGGTCTGGGGAGTTTCCTGGCCATGGACTCAAAATGTCGATGTTTTGTTCCCCGTGCCACTTAGTTATCACTTTTGCCTTGTGGTAAGGTGCTCCATCATGCTGGAAAAGGCATTGTTCGTCACCAAACTGTTCCTGGATGGTTGGGAGAAGTTGCTCTCGGAGGATGTGTTGGTACCATTCTTTATTCATGCCTGTGTTCTTAGGCAAAATTGTGAGTGAGCCCACTCCCTTGGCTGAGAAGCAACCCCACACATGAATGGTCTCAGGATGCTTTACTGTTGGCATGACACAGGACTGATGGTAGCGTTCACCTTGTCTTCTCCGGACAAGCTTTTTTCCGGATGCCCCAAACAATCGGAAAGGGGATTCATCAGAGAAAATTACTTTACCCCAGTTCTCAGCAGTCCAATCCCTGTACCTTTTGCAGAATATCAGTCTGTCCCTGATGTTTTTCCTGAAGAGAAGTGGCTTCTTTGCTGCCCTTCTTGACACCAGGCCATCCTCCAAAAGTCTTTGCCTCACTGTGCGTGCAGATGCACTCACACCTGCCTGCTGCCATTCCTGAGCAAGCACTGCACTGGTGGTGCCCCTATCCCACAGCTGAATCAACTTTAGGAGATGGTCCTGGCGCTTTCAGGACTTTCCTGGGCACCCTGAAGCCTTCTTCACAACAATTGAACCGCTCTCCTTGAAGTTCTTGATGATCCAATAAATGGTTGATTTAGGTGCAATCTCACTGGCAGCAATATCCATGCCTGTGAAGCCCTTTTTGTGCAAAACAATGATGATTGCACGTGTTTCCTTGCAGGTGATCATGGTTGATAGAGGAAGAACAATGATTCTAAGCACCACCCTCCTTTTGAAGCTTCTAGTCTGTTATTCGAACTCAATTAGCATGACAGAGTGATCTCCAGCCTTGTCCTCGTAAACAGTCACACCTGTGTTAATGAGAGAATCACTCTTTTTGTGGCAGGGCTGAAATGCAGTGGAAATGTTTTTGGGGGATTCAGTTAATTTGCATGGCAAAGAGGGACTTTGCAGTTAATTGCAAATCATCTGATCACTCTTTATAATATTCTGCAGTATATGCAAATTGTGATCTTACAAACTGAGGCGGCAGACTTTGTGAAAATTAATATTTGCCATTCTCAAAACTTTTGTCCACGACTGTACATACAATCATTTTCTCTTGGTGTGCGCTAGCTCATATTTCTTATTCGGTCTCTGTTGGGTATCATAAATGTACTGTCTGTATTGAGGACTATCGCTGTAGGAAACAAAGCAGCCATTGAATGTCCCTACAGTAATAGTCCAATTACTGAGGTAAGCTGTTTAGGAAGGTCATTTGGCAATACAAAGAAAACCGTGGCCATCTTTACGATGGTGAGAGCTGCATGGTAATTGCTGTTATTTTCAAAGAAAAGCATACAATCATGTTAACATATACACCCCGGGGGGACAGTTTGGCTGAGCATAAGACATGTGATTCATCAGAGTGAGACCTGCAATCTTGTACACCCACAGAAGTTAGCACTGGCAGCATGTTTGTATTATATTGGCAGGTTGACATTTATTGTCATGAATATTGCCCTGAAGGCAGAACTGAGGGATATCCGCTAGATAGGCCATCCACAAAGTCCAAATTTGCTGTATTTTTTTCTTTTTGTAATTTTAAAATTGGGTGAGGCATTAGGTTAAGCAGTGTGGTTAGAGTTTAAAATCAGATTTTATGATTTTGTGGCTGTGCCAGCTAGTGACCACTCAGCAGAGCTGCCTCCAGAACGAGATGCACATTTTTATTTATTTTTATTTTGTTAACTAGGAAAAATGCTAGCCTGCCTTTTATTAGTTGTGGTTAGTGTATACAATGTACATTAGGGATACATTGCTTCACTTTAACATTTTAAGGCAATCTTTTGAGGATATGAAGTGCCAAACTCTCCGGGAACTACAGAAAAAAATAGCAAATATCTTTTGGATCCCCTGCTGTAGATGTTTTTGTTATAAAGATAAGTTCTGAATCATGTGAACAATTAGCTCTAATTGAATCACCTTGCAATCAAATGGAAGGAGTCTTGTTTCATAAGAAGGCTCTTGTTCATTTTTTTCCCCCCTTGAGGCCCCCACACCGGTCTTTTTTCCCCCTTGAGGCCCCCACATCGGTCCTTTTTTTCCCTTGAGGCCCCCATACCAGCCCTTTGTTTTCCCCTTTAGGCTCCCACACCAACCCATTAACATTTTGCGCAAAAAAAAAAAGATTTGACAGGCCCACTGGGCTAAAAATGGACCAGCCCATCTTGCATTTGCACAAAATGCTAGATGGCCAGTTCGCCCCTGCTCCTGCTTGACTGGCAGGAGGAGTAGAGTCAGCCTAGGAGATTGTGGGTGGTAGCAGTAGACTGGCAGGTAGCGATAGGGCTCTGTTAATTGTGTCATTGTCTCCTGGTTGAAAGGAGGGTGGCACAGCACCAATCTCTCCTCTGTGTTTGATAAGGAGGACAATGCAGCTGATTGGCAGGGTTGTCAGGACAGTGCTAATCATGCATGACGATATGCCATGCTCTGCCAATCTGGGATGTTTAACTTCTATGTAGAGACAATGGAGAGCATGGGTTTACATTGCTATGGCCATACACATGACATAAAGCTTAAAGAGCAAATATAAGGTTTGCATAATGTATTCTTTAAATAAATAAATAAAAACATCTTTAAGGTCTATCCAATGGTTTCTTCAAAGTTTTATAAATAGGGAAGCACTGCAGCAAAAATGGAAAGAGGTGTATTACAGTATGTTCTGTACTGTACTGTGGAAGCAGATGACACATGCTCATTTAAAGCACAAAACAGCCTTAAATATATCCCTTATCTGGTCTTACTTCAAAGGAAGCTTATGCTGGCTTCCAACCATTGCAAATGACAATAAGTAATGACTAACATCTCGAGCATTTTTGCTGCAATTAACAAACCTCAGCCAATGGGAATACAGAACTAAAAAAATGCAGAAATAACCATTCCTGGATGCAGCTAATCTTATTAATACATTAATGTTCTGATGTTTTCATCTGTTTGGAGACGCTGCGTGATATCAGGAACCCAGATACATTTCTGGCACGTGGGATAATGCAGAGAAGTTAGAGGTAGGACTGTGGATGGGCAGGAGTGTAACCGTGGCTGCTCGAACCGAGGACCTGTTTCATGAGGCTGCCCCCATCTCACTTAACGGTCCCTGGCAATGTCTGCCTTCCACTGACAAAGGCGCCAGCATGCACTGGGCCAGGGATAGGACCATTTGGATGGTACTGTAGCTGCAGTCAGGTGCAGGCAGTCAACATGAGGCACGGCTGGAGACAGTCCATTATGTTTGATTGATCCAACCCTGCAATCCAAGTGCTGCAGCCCCAACTCCAACCAGGTCTGGCAATTCCATACAAATATGCATCATTTGATCATCTTAAACGATAAGGCTTTTGTTTCTAAGGTATTTCTTAAGGATAATAGGGTGCTCATATTTTGGTCATTTAAACCTATACGACGATGTGAATGTAGTTACCTTTAGCACCTCAAACTATGGAATGAAAGGCAGGGGCTGAAATAGCAGCTGGCTGGAGGGAGCACAGATTTGATGCCTAATCACTTCGGAGAGAAAGGTTTTTCTGCTCCTAGAACAGAAATAATGGCTTTGCATGCTGGAGTCTGTCTATCGAGCACCGTTTTCCTGCTGTGGCATGAGGCACATTGGCGATCGTATCAGTTTGTCAAGGCGAATCTATCTGGATGAGGCCGATGGACGGGGACAGGGGTCCTGGCCCCCCACACAGAGGTACTCCACCCTGTACTCCGGAGAGGCAGCAATATTGTGCCGGGCTCACTCAGGGACGTGTGTAATCTTCTCAGGAGATTACATACTCCCCCTCAGTCCCCCTATCGCTCTTTCTTTGCTCAGGCATCCTTTCTTCTCAACCAACCTTTCTTTAGGGGCTTCATATACTGCATACAGAACATGTTATGATTCAGTAATACATTATTTTATTTTGTTGAGTCTTTGGGACACATGGCAGGCAGCACAACCTCTTTAAATTTATATTATTGGCTGACTGAAGTTAGAGGTGTCAAAGCAACACTATAACTATTGTTAGATTAGTTATAGCTGTTGACATTCTCATGACAGAGGACCTGTCGGGTTATTCCCTGTTGCCATACTGCTCAGTCACTCATGATGTCTGCAAATGTAATGTCAGTCTCCACCTCAGGCAAATCTGTTAGGGAGGTGGCTGGGAGCTGTGTTTCCAATTTACACCCTTCTCACTTCTTTCATCAGTCTCGGAATAGCTCAGCAACCCTATCCCAAAGGGAGATGGAATTATGTTCCAAATAAAAAGTTGTTAACAAAAAGTATTTTTCAGTTTTGTAAGAGGATAGCCGTGATATATGTTCACCACAGAGAGTACATTTATCTGATCACAATCTTCCAATCTTCAACGTATTATCTTCTTTATTTTTTACAGACGGAGTGCTTTTTTATTGATGATGTTGTTTTCTACTACCATGCTGAATCAGCCGTACAGTCTAACAATGCAACCAGATGACCTATATGATCTAACTTTCTTCGCATACCTTTTTATATATATATATTTATTCATTTTCTGTTTCTTTTCCATAAACTTAACTTCAAAACACTCTCCTGCAACCCGCCTCACCAATTTATATATTTTTTAAAAAGTATTAGTTACCTCAAATCTGAAATCCTCCATAGAAGCTAGCCAGAAGCTAGCCTGAAGCTAACCAGAAGCTAGTCAGAAGCTAGTTAGCTTCTTTACTGGCTAATTCGTTAGTATTCAGCTAACCACGGTTTGTGGTCATCAGCTATCCTTTAGCTCGAAAATCTTTTGCCAGTTTTCTGCGGCTCGGACCGGAACATACCGGACCTATTTTCTCTTCATGTCCCTGGATTTCAACCGCAAGCTCTGGACATTTACACCTGGATCTCGCAGCTAGCTAGTTGCTATCCATGTGACTATCGGCTTACGTTGATCCCGAAGCAAACATCAATTATTCCGGAGCTAGCCAGCTGAAGAGTTCCATCAGCCACTCCTGGGCTACAATCACCTATCCGGACCCGTTTTACTGGTGGAGCCCCACCAGGCCTTGACAACTGGACTACCGACGTTATCTGCCCGAGGGAGTTATCCAGCTGGCTCCTCCGTCGCGACGTTACCTGAACCCCCATCTGCGGTCCATTTATCGTTAGCTGTCTTATCGGCTGCTATCTGAATAGATCTATCGGACAATTTTTTTCTTTTTTTTTCTTGGGCCTCTATAACTATATCTATTATTTTGCGAATTGGATTCATCCCCTCTACCACACGGAACCCCACTAATCCTACCGACGGAAACGCACGAGGTGGCTAAAAACAGACCTCCATCCTATGCTAGCTTGCTTCCTATGGCCCGGCTAGTTGTCTGAATCGCCGTGACCCCAACCAACCTCACTACTCACTGGACCCTTTTGATTACTCGACTAAGCATGCCTCTCCTTAATGTCAATATGCCTTGTCCATTGCTGTTCTGGTTAGTGTTTATTGGCTTATTTCACTGTAGAGCCTATAGTCCTGCTCACTATACCTTATCCAACCTATTAGTTCCACCACCCACACTTTCGATGACATCTCCTGGTTTCAATGATGTTCCTAGAGACAATCTCTCTCATCATCACTCAATACCTAGGTTTACCTCCACTGTATTCACATCCTACCATTCCTTTGTCTGTACATTATACCTTGAAGCTATTTTATCTCCCCCAGAAACCTCCTTTTACTCTCTGTTCCAGGCGTTCTAGACGACCAATTCATATTGCTTTTAGCCGTACCCTCCTCCTCTTTTCCTCTGGTGATGTAGAGGTGAATCCAGGCCCTGCAGTGCCTAGCTCCACTCCTATTCCCCAGGCGCTCTCTTTTGATGACTTCTGTAACCGCAATAGCCTTGGTTTCATGCATGTTAACATTAGAAGCCTCCTCCCTAAATGTGTTTTATTCACTGCTTTAGCACACTCTGCCAACCCGGATGTTCTAGCTATGTCTGAATCCTGGTTTAGGAAGACCACCAAAAATTCTGAAATTTTCATCCCTAACTACAACATTTTCAGACAAGATAGAACTGCCAAAGGGGGCGGTGTTGCAATCTACTGCAGAGATGGACAGAACTCTGCAGGCTTATTATCTAACCAACGTGCCCTCGAAATACACCTCTGTGGTCTTCAACCAAGATCTCAGCGATCACTGCCTCATTGCCTGCATCCGTAATGGATCAGCGGTCAAACGACCTCCACTCATCACTGTCAAACGCTCCCTGAAACACTTCAGCGAGCAGGCCTTTCTAATCGACCTGGCCGGGGTATCCTGGAAGGATATTGATCTCATCCCGTCAGTAGAGGATGCCTGTTTTTTTTAAATGCCTTTCTAACCATCTTAAATAAGCATGCCCCATTCAAGAAATGTAGAACCAGGAACAGATATAGCCCTTGGTTCTCCCCAGACCTGACTGCCCTTAACCAACACAAAAATGTCCTATGGCGTTCTGCATTAGCATTGAACATCCCCCGTGATATGCAGTTTTTCAGGGAAGCTAAAAACCAATATACACAGGCAGTTAGAAAAGCCAAGGCTAGCTTTTTCAAGCAGAAATTTGCTTCCTGCAACACTAACTCAAAAACGTTCTGGGACACTGTAAAGTCCATGGAGAATAATAAAACCTCCTCCCAGCTGCCCACTGCACTGAAGATAGGAAACACTGTCACCATTGATAAATCCACTATAATTGAGAATCTCAATAAGCATTTTTCTACGGCTGGCCATGCTTTCCACCTGGCTACCCCTACCCGGTCAACAGCACTGCACCCCCTACAGCAACTTGCCCAAGCCTTCCCCATTTCTCCTTCTCCCAAATCCAGTCAGCTGATGTTCTGAAAGAGCTGCAAAATCTGGACGCCTACAAATCAGCCGGGCTAGACAATCTGGACCCTTTCTTTCTAAAATTATCTGCCGAAATTGTTGCCACCCCTATTACTAGCCTATTCAACCTCTGTTTCGTGTCGTCTGAGATTCCCAAAGATTGGAAAGCAGCTGCGGTCATCCCCCTCTTCAAAGCAGGAGACACTCTTGACCCAAACTGCTACAGACCTATATCTATCCTACCCTGCCTTTCTAAGGTCTTCAAAAGCCAAGTCAACAAACAGATTACCAACCATTTCGAATCTCAACATACCCTCTCTGCAATCTGGTTTCAGAGCTGGTCATGGGTGCATCTCAGCCACGCTCAAGGTCCTAAATGATATCTTAACCACCATCGATAAGAAACATTACTGTGCAGCAGTATTCATTGATCTGGCCAAGGCTTTCGACTCTGTCAATCACCACATCCTCATCGGCAGACTTGACAGCCTTGGTTTCTCAAATGATTGCCTCGCCTGGTTCACCAACTACTTCTCTGATAGACTTCAGTGTGTCAAATCGGAGGGTCTGTTGACCGGACCTCTGGCAGTCTCTATGGGGGTGCCACAGGGTTCAATTCTCGGACCGACTCTCTTCTCTCTATACATCAATGATGTCGCTCTTGCTGCTGGTGAGTCTCTGATCCACCTCTACGCAGACGACACCATTCTGTATACTTCTGGCCCTTCTTTGGACACTGTGTTAACAACCCTCCAGGCAAGCTTCAATGCCATACAACTCTCCTTCCGTGGCCTCCAATTGCTCTTAAATACAAGTAAAACTAAATGCATGCTCTTCAACCGATCGCTGCCTGCACCTGCCCGCCTGTCCAAGATCACTACTCTGGACGGCTCTGACTTAGGATACGTGGACAACTACAAATACCTAGGTGTCTGGTTAGACTGTAAACTCTCCTTCCAGACCCACATCAAACATCGCCAATCCAAAGTTAAATATAGAATTGGCTTCCTATTTTGCAACAAAGCATCCTTCACTCCTGCTGCCAAACATACCCTTGTAAAACTGGCCATCCTACCAATCCTCGACTTCGGCGATGTCATTTACAAAATAGCCTCCAATACCCTACTCAACAAATTGGATGCAGTCTATCACAGTGCCATCTGTTTTGTCACCAAAGCCCCATATACTACCCACCATTGCGACCTGTACGCTCTCGTTGGCTGGCCCTCGCTTCATACTTGTCGCCAAACCCACTGGCTCCAGGTCATCTACAAGACCCTGCTAGGTAAAGTCCCCCCTTATCTCAGCTCACTGGTCACCATAGCATCACCCACCTGTAGCACGCGCTCCAGCAGGTATATCTCCCTGGTCACCCCCAAAACCAATTCTTCCTTTGGCCCCCTCTCCTTCCAGTTCTCTGCTGCCAATGACGGGAACGAACTACAAAAATCTCTGAAACTGGAAACACATCTCCCTCACTAGCTTTAAGCACCAGCTGGCAGAGCAACTCACAGATTACTGCACCTGTACATAGCCCATCTATAATTTAGCCCAAACAACTATCTCTTTCCCTACTGTATTTATTTTATTTTATTTATTTATTTATTTTGCTCCTTTGCACCCCATGGTTTTTATTTCTACTTTGCACATTCTTCCACTGCAAATCTACCATTCCATTGTTTTACTTGCTATATTGTATTTACTTTGCCACCATGGCCTTTTTTTGCCTTTACCTCCCTTATCTCACCTCATTTGCTCACATTGTATATAGACTTGTTTCTACTGTATTATTGACTGTGTGTTTGTTTTATTCCATGTGTAACTCTGTGTTGTTATATGTGTCGAACTGCTTTGCTTTATCTTGGCCAGGTCGCAGTTGTAAATGAGAACTTGTTCTCAACTTGCCTACCTGGTTAAATAAAGGCGAAATAAAAATAAAATAAATAAAAAATCTGACCTATATGATCATTTAATTCCATTGAGAATATTATATAATTTATATGGAAAAATCACTCTCAGGCACACTCTTAGGCATTGTATTGATGTTCTCAAGATGTCTCTCCTCGATCCTTGCATATAGCCATGTTTTCTGTGCACAGCTGTGAGTCACAGCTGTCTTTACACTGAGTCGATTCCAACCCCTCTACCGCAGCCCGGGACCGAGGGCAAGACATCTGTAGTACAGTCACTCATTGCGAGGCCTCCTTCATTAGTCACATATCATAAACAAACAAATAAACACACCAATAAAAACACAAACAGGAGTTGATGAATCATGCAATGAGCACTTGAAAACAGAACAGTTTGCATGTGTCCACTCCATGTGTGTTATTACATCTGATGGTGGGGATTTGATATTACTGGAATATCTACTAGGATACTTAAGTGCACTCGTACATGTCTAAGTAGAGTTGTTTTTGTTGTAGTCTTGCATAAACAATGTATAACTTGTACTAGAATGTACTCTCACAAAGCCAAAGGTCAATGCTGTCGTGGGGAACTATATCTTGAGTAGGCTACCCTCGTCTTACTCTCTGAAACTGGATAATTTCTGTCTTACCTTATAACAATGTTTCTCTTTTTCTTCTCCATCTCCATCCTCTCCTCCACAGATGTACATCCAGACCATGACTCTGACCATTTCCGTGAGCCTGAGTGCCTCTGTGTCTCTGGGGATGCTCTACATGCCCAAGGTCTACGTTGTCCTCTTCCACCCGGAGCAGAACGTGCCCAAGCGCAAGCGCAGCCTCAAGGCTGTGGTCACCGCGGCCACCATGTCCAACAAGTTCCCCACTAAGGGCGGCCTCCGGCCCAATGGAGAAGCCAAGTCTGAGCTGTGTGAAAGCCTGGAGACACAAGGTTAGCACCAAGGGCCTTGGGTTAGGGATGGAGCAAGAGGGGAATAGAGATCAGGGAGGAGAGAGGAAATAAGGACACATGTTTAGTTATTACAGCACTCTGTCCTTGAGTTTATGCCTTAAAGTCATTGAGCAATTTCGAGGGGAAATTATTGGGCTATAAAAATGAAAAACAATCCTCGCTTTTATGTAAACTTAATTGATTTCATTGTTATTTTACACCTCAACAGCTTTGGGAAATTAGCTGGTGTTATTTTCAGGGTGCAGGGAATTGGAAGGGCATTTTTTCCCCTGCCAACCCGTGTGGCATTAAGCATTGGCTGATGCTCTAAAACGTGGTACTGTCTGCAAGCAGGACATAAAGAGCAGAACGGGGTGATGTGGATCGATAGGAAAGGCTTCATATTCAGGCATCATACCGTAGAGCTGGCCAGGTGTATTAGCTCTCCAGCCTCCAGCCATTTCATTGGTGCAATAGCAGTCAGGATTATTGCTCCAGCAGTTCAGCTCCATCCGACAGTAACACAGCTGCCGTGGGCGGAATGAGCAAATGCCATAATTGTAAAAACATGTATTGCAAATCATGGGGAAATAATTAGATTTATGGATAGTCACACTCATTCATCCATGCAGAATGATGTTTCCCTGTATCTAATGCATCATCAGTAAATATTCCAATCACCTTTGGAGAACCAAAGCCAATGTTGTGAACATGTTTGGAATTCTTGATTATAGTGCTATTTTAAATATCCAGTTGCACTTTCTCTGAATGTGTAGGAAGCAGGAGATGTGGCCATGTGTCATTTTTGTGTTTATGTAAACTTTCAATATGGGGATTGTCACAGAGAATGCTACAAGGAGACAATGGAAATGGAAAAAATGATTTTAGCCCCCATGAGAGATGCTTCCCCAACTTCACAGTTTGACACCTATACCATGACCCCTCTGGCCCAATAACAGCTGCTCTTTGTGCTTGTGTGTCAGACTGTGATGAGGGAGGGGATCCCTGTGAGAGACTTTAGACACACAGGTAACGGATGGAGAGCCTCTATCAACTTGCCTCTATCACTGACCACGTTTTACCCCATTTACTTTGTGCTAATGTTCAGTTGGATCCTATGCCTGCCTAAGCTATGTTTGCACTAAAACTCACCCACAGCTATAGCACCTTAGATTGTGTCAGACAGTTCTCATGCTCACATACACACCCTTGACACACAGACGTTGATGTCGGTAGACAATGTTGGCGTGTTGTACTGCAAATGGCCTGAGAGCGTGGTAACAGCCTGATGGCAGCCGATGCAGGGAGATGACACCACTCTGGGCTGAATGCGGGGGACAAGTGATAGCCGCACGTCCCCTGTAATTTGTTTCCCATGTTGACAAACTGAGGAATGTTCTGTAATTGCTGTAAAACAACAATAAGAGGGGTAGGAGGGCAAAGACAGATGGATCTGCCAGCTCCAATTCTTTCTGGACCATCTATTTTTTATCTTGGCCTCGGAGCGCATAAATATTTAAATAAGGCTCATTTATCAGCTCTGGGAGAGGTTCTGGGTGGAATGGAGGGTATGCCCCCCCCACTATACATCCCTTCCCTCCAGTACCATTGCCCTCCAACCACCCAAGCTGTCAGCAGTCGGCGCTCAGATTTATCCGCTCTGACTCACCCAATCAGTGAATGCTGTTGTGGACAAGATTGTCAGATTTGTGTGGCGATTACACTGCAGAACGAGCAAGCTGATGACGGTGATATTTAGAGAGGACACACCATACGTACACACACACACATAAATGGGTGTGTATGGCAGGTAGAGACATATGGTAATGTTGGGTCACAGCATGTTAGGACACTGCCAGCACTGGTCTCTCAGTCCACTGATGGCTGTTATCCCCTAAGGCCATCTCCCCTGGATTGTCTGTTCATGGCTGTGACACCAAAGCCAATCCGAAAGCTCTATGCTTTTCTTCAATGGTGTTATGTCTATCGACATGGTGCCGCTGCATGCTTTCATTGGTGCAGAGAGATCTGCATGTAATTACGGAGCCTTGCATTTGAATGAGTACTAATTACATCACATACTACTGTATACTGTTTGTTAAACTAACTAACAGCTGCAAAGGGTACTTTACCATGAAATAGTCTTCACTTATAGGTGAAGTTGCAATTACTGGTTACAATTTGTATTTTATAGTCCATTCCAGGACTATATATATAACCATGTGGAGACATGTTACAACAGCATCCTGATAAGGAATCCAATATTAGTTGTGTTACTAGCCGTAGCCACATCTGTACCCTGCTCTGCCCGACTTTGCATCAGATCAAGGAAATCGCAATTTATGTGCAATTTACAGTTGGCAACACATTTCTCAGGAAGTGAAATCATTATTTTAATACTAACCACAAAACATGAACATTTTACTCACTGCTTGCTATTCATATCAATTACCCTCTTTCACTGTTGGTTCCACCTGTACTCCCTGGTGACACTTGGGTCTGATAAAGTCATGCATAAATAGAACCTGTGCAAGCAATCACCTTAATGCACTGGAAGATGAGCCCCTCACAGATGGTTAAATTAGCCTTTAATGAATTGCCAACATCTTCATCCACATCTTTTCCTTTCTCTCTTTTCTTTCTCTTCCTCTCTCATGACCCTATTCACAGCATTGGCCTCCAAGCAGACATACATCAGCTACAGTAACCATGCCATCTAAGAAACAGACCGTGGAGACCCGGCTCAGAAGCTACGACCTGCGTGTGGAATGAACGAACACCAGAACTGGAGCACCAAGATGCAAAAGCAGTGGGACATGGGGAGAAAGGAGAATTATCATTCAACTTCTTGAACAGATGTCACTATTTTCAAGAGGACCAGTCAATGCAAGGATATTGAATGCCAAACAAAAGCAGTGGGGAGGCTCCTAGTGGGGCGGGGAGGTGCAGGTTTCAGGCAGATATGACAGTGATGTCTCCCCATCCCCTTTGTGACATGTCACAGAGACATCAGACAGTCACATTTCCAAATTATAGTCAGTGTTTTCCTTCTGGAGTTTATAGAACAGCTTTTCTCTTCTGGTGTTTTGTCTGAATCTGATGAACTCCCTGGCTAACTCCCTGACAAACACCCTGTTCTGTAGTGAATTGAGTTTTCTCTCTGTGTGCAGCGGTGTTGTATCTCTCTCTACCAGTGGTAATGTGCAATTATTTGCTTCCCCTTCTTCTCTGTCCTTTCCAATGAGGGTGAAAGGCTGAACACAATATCTAATTAGTCAATAAGACAAATCTGTCAAAAGAAGTATGTATAAGCAGATGAAAAAGCATGTTTTTGCTGTGGGTTTGTCTTCGTTCAAGCCCCCAAAAAACAGAATATTAACCCTCAGGCTCTGTAGCATTTACATTATGTTGTCATCGTTTTAATGAAGGTCATAGTTGTGAAACAGAGAAAACAAATATGCAACTTTCCAACATCGGAATATTCATTGTTACAGCATGGGTCCAGTAAATGTTTCCTTGCCATCGTGGACAGTACATAAATATATCAGTGGGTTTTCCCAGATGATGGCTATACCATATCTGACACCATCTTTATGGTCCTTGTGTATAGTCCTAGAGCATGCCTGTGGGAGCATAATATGTACCGTGCTGTGTTTTCAAAATCTATGGAATGCAACATGTGAGAGGATTGCGGTTCAACAGTCCCAGTGGCGTTATCATTGTGGACTATTACACACGTGGTACTTTTTTTTGCAGATGAACGGAAGATAAAAAATACGAGAAACAGCCATAAGAATTAGCTAACAAGTAAAAGCATTGTATGTACTCCACATCCTATTTTTCTGTGAAATACAGCCTCAACACTACAGCCCATAGACAGCTGAAGGGCAATGCTTCACTGCATCCAACCTGGCATCTTTACATGTTAGACGATCCTTTCACGGCCTTGTTCCATTAGAATTTCTGAAGTTCCATCTCAACATGTGAAGAATTTGGAATCTGTACCAGAAATGTCGAACATAACATAGCATTTGTTGGCATGTTAGGTAATGGTACAAAACACACTCTTTGGAACATCAGCAGTGTTCACTATCCTTCGTTATGTTATTGAATCTTTTTCCAGGCACCTGTGATTTCAGTAAAAGCGCATGTTGCTTCCATGTTACTCAGAGAGAGGAAGTCGTTCCAAATCCACAAGTCAATTAGCTTTAAGAGTAAGCCTACCCCTGCCAGGTCAACAGAGGAAACCACTGCGTAAAAATAACAACAAACACAGTTCTCATCTCCTTCTGTATTGTGTCCTGGATCCAATGTTGTTAGTCATACTGTGTTTTTAGTCTAATTTCATCATTCCATTTCTGGAAATGTACTTGGCGTTAATGTTCTAGTATCAAAGCCAGTCACTTAATATAGTAAGAAATAGATTGGCAAGATGCTGTGTCACAGCCATTCATATCATGATGTGAATAGCCATTGGAGAAATGATCCAATAAGCTCCAGAACGAAAACTACTGTAAAAAAAAAAAAAAAAAAAAAAAAGTTTATAAATAAGATTGGAGAGAGGACAACCCCGTCTGTTAATTTATGATTCTCAGCTCTCTGCTTCAACAAAGATCCCAGATGTTGCAGCAAAATAAAATGTTTGTATTTTTCATTGTTTAAAGATAGTGTTGTCTGATTGTTTTGTGTTTGTGAATATGATGATTTACTGCTTTAAGCCTCCAATTCATCTCATTTTTTCCAACACTATGTCCGTGTTGCAAAATAGAGTGTGTAAGTGCTGAATGGCAAGTTAATGTACGTTATTAAAAATGGATTGATCATGTCTGCTTTATGTACTGACCTATTAAAAAAGAACAAAAACAAAACAGAAAAAATACAGTGCCTGGATATTTATGAATTATCTATAGAAAACATGAAAATGTGTAGAGCATGTCAATTTTTATACAAGATATTTCTAATAAAATACTGTTTTGCAAAAAAACTAAACTGTTGCTTTTTTTATTGTTAAGGTCAGAATATGACATGTTATTGATAACCTTATCTCTGGGGAAATCATAGTACTCTTGGAGTCCAAAAGATAGAGATATAGAGCCCAGGAGATGTGGGGAGAGCTTTTTACTTGAGCCAGATGGGGGGGGTCATTAAAACCCCAGCCTTGTTTTTTTTGTGGGCTTTTTTTTTCAGTTTAAAGGGATGTCACTTCTATTACAGACAACGTGGTCAAGTGTGACATACTGTAGATCCCTGAAAATTGATTCAAATTCCAAAAGTGTTCTTTGAGTGGAGAGAAGGATCTCTAATTTCCCACAACCCCCACTACCCCACACAAAAAAAATGAGTTGTTACAGAAAAACAAGTCTAAGTGGAAAATTCTGAAGTGAAGGATTTTTCGAGCGGGGATGGTGATTAATCATGTTAGTAAAAATGGCAGGAGAATAACAAGATCCATTGCACCAGCTCTGTTATTTCATACCATTGTTTTCATTGCCTAATTATTCTTGATACTTACTTGAGAGACCAAGATAAATTCACACTAAGTGTAAGAGAGTTCAGCTACCCAGTCTTGTTCAGCTGAACTGTATCCTGTTCCAATCCATAAATAGTAGTTTACATATGCAGATCACAAAATGTAAGGCGATTAAAAAATAAATAAAAAATTACATAAAAGCTAAGGAAAAGAATAGCCTGGAGACATTGACACTGACAGTGCTCACTCTTCAGTGTCAAAGAACAGCTAAGGCAAGTGTTATTCTATAACTGAGAGTGATGACATACAGTATACCACATGCTGTATCTGTCAGTAAGAAACACATGTTGTAGTTTTCATCTGTTGTGTTGTTTTGTCATGTATCGAAACACGAGGCGCAGACCTAAACCTATCTAACATCCACATAAAATATATCTGAAGCTATATTGTATACATTTTCATATGACATATAGAAAAGAAAGAAAAAGTAATGAATCTATTTTACATGGTGAATCCTTGTTGGTATTAAAGGAACAGATAGGGAATTCTAACTACTGCGTGTCTAAGATGCCACCTGGGGGATAAGTGAAGGTGAATTTCCACATTTAAATCAGACAGCATATCCCATCCAGGCATTTGCATGGCCTAGGGCCAAATCTGAGCCTTTGCAACATACTGATACTGGCAACGCTCATAATATTGCACATCGTCATTTCCACTGTTGAATCATAAAAGCCATGTGGTCTGCCAAGGGAAATGTTGTCAGGGGGATTGCTAGAAAGATGAATGGATGTTACCATCTGCCAGAGATAGAAAACGAAAAAGTGGAAGGGATTGAGGTGGATTTACTGAAAGACTGTAGAGCTCCTCAAGGCCAAGCCAGTGCTGGGGCTTTGCTACATGGTGAATACTAAGCATTCTTAGTCGTGCTCCTTTGACCACAGTACAACAGCTACTGTATAGTACAACATGAATACAAAATCAGACACCATCACGCATCATGAGTGACAACACAATGTTTCACACATACAGAGAACTGAAAGATAAAGGATAAGAACAAAGGGTGTTGAATTAAACCCTTAATCCTACACCAGATCGGCTACAAATCAATACTGTAGATTCCCCAGCCTATAACAAGAAGTGGGAAGACGTAATTCCATCCATAAAAGCTGTCAGGGTTATGTGATGGCGCCGATGAAAGGCAGCTCTGGCAAAAACACCTGTCCATAGCAAATATGTTTCAGCCCCTAAATGTGTCTTCAGAGTGATCAATGAATAGACTGTATCATTGGTCTTCTGGTGGGTCTCCATATCTGAGGGTGAAAAAACAGAAATATATGAAACATCAGAAGAAATTGAATTACTATGAAAATAGCTCAGTTGTTAATCACTAATTTCAAAATTCTCCAATAGAAAATGCCTGCATTCTCCGACATATCTGGTGGTGCTGCCATAACTGCATATAACACTTGAGCAGCTAACACATGGGGCTCCAGGGAAGACGGTGAGAAGCACAAAGGAAATCAAATTAACTTTTGCGTTGATTAAATATTTCCCAAAAAGAGAATGCAGAAAATACCAACTTTTCAAATACTCGAGGTAGATAAATATTTAAATTTTAATTTTACCTTTATTTAACCAGGCAAGTCAGTTAAGAACATATTCTTATTTTCAATGATGGCCTGGGAACAGTGGGTTAGTTAACTGCCTGTTCAGGGGCAGAACGACAGATTTGTATCTTGTCAGCTCGGGGGTTTGAACTCACAACCTTCTGGTTACAAGTCCAACGCTGTAACCACTAGGCTACGCTGCCGCCCCAAATATAGCTCATATAGAGTTTAATTTAAAAGGTAATTATTTTCTTTGATATTTAAATACAGGTCTCAGAAAACCAAATCATATTTGGAGGTATTTGAATATACTGTATGCACATTTTTTTAAACAAAAAAATATGTAACTTCTTCGGGGTAGGGGGCAGTATTCGGAAGTTTGGATGACTGAAGCTAGGATATGCATATAATTGGTAACATTGGATAGACAACACTCTGAAGTTTCTAAAACTGTTAAAATATTGTCTGTGGGTATAACAGAACTGATTTGGCAGGCAAAACCTCGAAGACAATCCATACAGGATAATTTTTTTTGAGGTCATTGGACTTTTCAATGCTTTTCTATGGGAAAGTCTAATAATTAGGACCCAGATTGCAGTTCCTATGGCTTCCACTAGATCTCAACAGTCTTTAGAAATGGTTTAATGCTTGTTTTTTTGTTGTTGCTTTTTTCTATCGCTATTTTTGAGTTTTTTTACACCTGTACAAGTTATGAATTTATGTTAACGCAGGAAGTGGGCGAGGCGCTGTCCTCAGACGATCAAATACTATGCTTTCGCCATAAAGCCTTTTGTAAATTGGACAAAGCGGTTTGATTACCAAGATTCTAAGCTAAAGAATGGTGTATAACACTTGTATTTTCATTTTAATATTATTCGTTTTGTATTTTGAATTTCGCGCTCTGCAATTTCACCGGATGTTGACCAGGTGGGACGCTACCATCCAACCTGCCCCAAAGAGGTTTTAATCGCTGCCAAACATTTGATGAAGAACCAAAAAATACAACCGCTAGTTGAAATAATCAAAATATATGATCAAAAGCACATGGTTTGGAAGGCTTTCAGATATGAATCTTATAGCCTAGAATTAAATACACGAGGGACATGGAATCACTTCAATATTAGATTACAAAACTTTTGCAGCTTCAAAATGACGAACAAATATATTTTCATAAGGAATGAGACATAAGGTAACCTGGTAAGAGATGGTTGAGATAGCAGCGCTGAGGAGGGAATGTGTCTTGCAGGTTCCTGCTCAACTTAGCTATTTTTGACTGTTCTTAGGTTAATTATGACCTTTTTGCTCAGAATGTTTGTGCAATAATTTCCCATGGCCGTCAAACACCTCTGGATCATGAATTGGAAGCTAGACACTTATCTCAGTCTCCCAGATCTGGAATACTATGTTTGCTCCCTGCACAGCAGGCTAACCTGATGTTGCTGACCAAAGGCAACACCGGTGACAATGAAGAGGAAGGAAAAGGGGGCCTTCAAGTTAAGCTGAAAAGACGGGCTACAGGCTCTGGCGGACTTACCATTAGACACTAGAGACAATTGTCTTAGGTCTCATACCATCAAAGGCTGGGCATATATACAGTACCAGTCAAAATATTGGACACACCTACTCAAGGGTTTTTCTTTATTTTTACTATTTTCTACATTGTAGAATAATAGTGAAGACATCAAAACTATGAAATAACACATATGGAATCATGTAGTAACCAAAAAAAGTGTTAAACAAATCAAAATATATTTTAGATGATAGATTCTTCAAAGTAGCCACCCTTTGCCTTGATGACAGCTTTGCACACTCTTGGCATTCACCTGGAATTATTTTCCAACAGTCTTGAAGGAGTTTCCACATATGTTGAATACTTGTTGGCTGCTTTTCCTTCACTCCAACTCATCCTAAACCATCTCAATTGGTTTGAGTTTGGGTGATTGTGGAGGCCAGGTCATCTGATGCAGCACTACCATCACTCTCCTTCCTGGTCAAATAGCCCTTACACAGCCTGGAGGTGTGTTGGGTCATTGTCTTGTTGAAAAACAAATGATACTCCCAATAAGGGAAAACCAGATGGGATGGCGTATCGCTGCAGAATGCTGTGGTAGCCATGCTAGTTAAGTGTGAATTGAATTCTAAATTAATCACAGACAGTGTCACCAGCAAAACACCTCCACACCATCACACCTCCTCCTCCATGCTTCTCAAATTCGGATTCATCAGACCAAAGAACAGTTTTCTAACGGTCTAATGTTCATTGCTCGTGTTTTTTTGTCCAAGCAAGTCTCTTCTTATTATTGGTGTCCTTTAGTAGTGGTTTCTTTGCAGCAATTTGACCACAAAAGGCTGATTCACACAGTCTCTTCTGAACAGTTGATGTTGAGATGTGTCTGTTACTTGAACTCTGTGAAGCATTTATTTGGGCTGCAATTTCTGAGGTGCTCTAGTTAACTCTAATGAACTTATCCTCTGCAGCAGAGGTAACTATGTGTCTTACTTTCCAGAGGCAGTCCTCATGAGAGCCAGTTTCATCATAGCGCTTGATGGTTTTTACGACTGCACTTGAAGAAACTTTCAAAGTTCTTGAAATTTTCCAGATTGACTGACCATGTCTTAAAGTAATGATGGACTGTCGTTTATTTTTCTTATTTGAGCTGTTTTTGCTTGTTCTTTCAACAAATATGGCTATCTTCTGTATACCACCCCTAGCTTGTCACAACAGAACTGATTGGCTCAAACGCATTAATTCCACAAATTAACATTTAACAAGGCACACCTGTCAATTGAAATGCATTCCAGGTGACTACCTCATGAAGCTGGTTGAGAGAATGCCAAGCGTGTGCAAAGCTATCATCAAGGCAAAGGGTGGCTACTTTGAATAATCTCAAAAATAATCACACCACCAAGCTTGTCAAGAGCGCGCAACAGCTCTCTACTCCGTAAGACGTCCTCTCCAAATACTAGCACTGCACAATCGAGAGCGTCCTGACCGGTTGCATCACTGCCTGGTATGGGAATTGCTCCGTCCACGACCCTCCAGCGGGTCTTAGGTACATTACATCACTGGGACTGTGCACCCACCAACAACATCTACTGGAAACAGTGTCTGAGGAATGCCAGCAGCATCATCAAGGACCCCACACACCCCAGCCACAAGCTGTTCACTCCCATATGGTAATGAAGCCTGAGGTCTGATGCCAACAGGCTCATAGACAGTTTATATCTACAAGCCATCAGACTGCTGAACACTTGAACTGGACTGACCACCTGCACTGACTCTCTGCACCTTAGCACAGATGCCATCACTCACACACACACACACACTTGAAACTAACACTTGACATTAAGTTCTTATACATGTGTGGTAACTTTGTGATTATTACAAATTATTACAATCCTATTGTTGATACATAGGATTTTGGAAATTGCTTTATAATGGTATGATAATGGAGTTATTACTTAAGTGGAATTAGGAACAGTCCCTATTCATCTTACACCAAACAAAAATATAAACGCAACAGGTAACGTGTTGGTCCCATGTTTCATTAGCTGAAATATAAGATCCCAGACATTTTCCATTCGCACGTAAAGCTTATCTCTGTGAACAAATATGTTAATATCCCTGTTAGTGAGCATTTCTCTTTTGTGAAGATAATCCATCCACCTAACAGGTGTGCCATATCAAGATGTGATATGTGATTAAACAGCAGGATCATTACACAGGTGCCCCTTGTGCAGGGGACAATAAAAGGCCACTCTAAAATGTGCAGTTTTGTCACACAACACAACGCCACAGATTATCATGCAGACAGCAGGAATGTCCACCAAAGCTGTTGCCAGATAATTTAATGTTAATTTTTCTACCATAAGCCGCCTCCAATGTAGTTTTAGAGAATTTGGCATTACGTGTAACCACGCCAGCCCAGGACCTCCACATCTGGCTCCTTCACCTGCGGGATCGTCTGAGACCAACCATCCTGACAGTTGATGAAACTGTGGGTTTGCACAACTGAAGAAGTTATGCACAAACTGTCAGCTCATCTGCTCACCTTCGATGGCCACTGGCATGCTGGAGAAGTGTGCTCTTCACAGATGAATCCCGTTTTCAACTGTACCAGACAGCATGTATTTTGTCGTTTGGGTAGCTAGTTAGTTGGCTAGCTTCTGTTGGGGTTCCCGTTCTAAAGTAAAGAAAATAGCAGATCCATACCACCTTTCCAACAAGTCAGATCATCTCATTTCTGCTCATTTCTGCTAGAGCTGCCAGAGTCAAATGTAAGTGCTATTATTGTGACGTGGAAACGTCTAGGAGCAAATAACAGTTCAGCCGCGACATGTCTGGTGCGAAAAAAATTGACTCTCCTCAGTTGCAACACTCACTACTGAATTCCAAAATGTCTCTGGAATCAACGTCAGCACAAGAACTGTTCGTCGGTAGCTTCATGAAATGGGTTTCCATTGCCGAGCAGCCGCACAAAAGCCTAAGATCACCATGGGCAATGCCAAGCGTCAGCTGGAGTGGTGCCAAGCTTCTGCATTTGGACTCTGGAGCAGTGGAAACGTGTTCTCTGGAATGATGAATCAAGCCTCACCATCTGGCAGTCCGAAGGACAAATGTGGATTTGGCGGATGCCAGGAGAACACTACCTGACCGAATGCATAGTGCCAACTGTAAAGTTTGGTGGAGGAGGAATAATGGTCTGGGGCTGTTTTCCATGGTTCAGGCTAGGCCCCCTAGTTCCAGTGAAGGGAAATCTTAACACTACAGCATACAATGACATTCTAGATGATTCTGTGCTTCCAAATTTGTGGCAATAGTTTGTGGAAGGCCCTTTCCTGTTTCAGCATGACAATGTCCCAATGCGCAATGCGAGGTCCATACAGAAATGATTTGTTGAGATCGGTGTGGAAGAACTTGACTGGTCTGCACAGAGCCCTGACCTCAACCACACCAATTACATTTGGGATGAATTGGAACGCTGAAAGCGAGCCAGGCCTAATCACCCAACATCAGTGCCCGACCTCACTAATGCTCTTTTGGCTGAATGGAAGCAAGTCCCTTGCTGAATGGAAGCAAGTCCCTTGGAGGCTGAATGGAGGAGCAACAAAAGGGGCACCAACTCCATATTAATGCCCATGATTTTGGAATGAGATGCTTGACGAGCAGGTGCCCACTTACTTTTGGTAATGTGGTGTGTCTTCAACATGCAGTTCCAGATACAGCCCTACCGTAAGTTGAAGGCAGCCAATCCAATAGTTTCTGAAAAGTAGTCACTTCCTGAGAAAGTATCTGTATTCAAATAGTTTTGAAAAAGTACTCTCTTTCTGAGATCTTTATTTAAATAGTTATAAAAAGTATATATATTTTTTTAACTATTCAAAGTAACTATTTCCACAAAGTTTAACATTGTTCTGAGTTAAAAATGGTTATTTCCACATAAGCATAGTTAAAACTATAGTCATCCGAGGTCTGCTCCCATGCACCCACAGTAGACTACTACTCATCACAGATATTTCATATATTTCGTTTACTTCAGCTTCCTGTCGCTTTTAGTTTACTTCTGTGGGACTTATATCTGGTCGACAAAACCTCACATATTCTGCCTTTCCTAGAGTGATATGGTGAAAAACATTGAATATCTATCATTTCTCAGCTTGAATGGAGACAATAGAGCACCTGATAAGTTGTATAGCTTGGCTGAATGCAATGGGCAGCTTGCCCTGGAGTTCTTATTCATGTTATGGCCAACACACCAATTTCAATAACCCAGTAATTGTTTCATAAACACATTATATTGAATTACTGTGGTGGCCATTTTGTGTTCTGGAACTTGAAGGAATGTGTAACCAAAGTGACAGGGAGGTTGTGTGTGTTGAACTGATAGGATCAGGTATTTCTCTTATCTCTACCGCTTTGTGTGCTTCCTGTCCATTTAATCCTTATCCTGTCCAGGTATGTCTCCCTCTGTGCTGTGCAACTTCTGTCACCCTTAATACCAAGCAACTATCATGGGCTGTAGATGTGCGTATTATCTGGTAAACAAGGGAGAATGGCAAAGCTCTACACAGTGAGCAATAATAACCAAATTAAACCTATGTATGTTTCGTACAGTATGAACACACAGGCTGAAAATTGTGGCTGGCTATTCTCCCACTTTGTATGATATTCCTGTAGATAGCTATGGTACCATGTACACTGAGTTTACAAAACATTAGGAACACCTGCTCTTTCCATGACATAGTTCATTTGTAATTACTTCGCTTCTATGGCCTATTTATTGCCTTACCTCCTTACTCCATTTGCACACACTGTTTATATATTTTTCTATTGTTGTTGACTGTACGTTTGTTTATCCTATGTGTAACTCTGTGTTGTTGTTTTTTGTCACACTGCTTTGCTTTATCTTGGCCAGGTCGCAGTTGTAAATGAGAACTTGTTCTCAGCTGGTGAACCTGGTTAAATAAAGGTTGAGATGATAAAATAAAATAGACTGAACAGGTGAATCCAGGTGAAAGCTATGAGCCCTTATTGATGTCACTTCAATCAGTGTAGATGAAGGGGTGGATAAGGGTTAGAGAATGATTTTTAAGCCTTGATACAATTGAGACATGGGTTGTGTATGTGTGCCATTCAGAGGGTGAATGGGTAAAACAAGATTTAAGTGCCTTTGAACGGGGTATGGTAGTCAGTGCCAGGCACAGCGGTTTGAGTGTGTCATGAACTGTAACACTTCTGGGTTTTTTTTTTTGATGAACTGTGGTGGACATGTCTTTACAGGATTCAGTTCACCTAGTGTCTGGAGAACAGCCTGCATGTACAAAGGAGGATAATAATAAAGTGATAGAGACATTCTGCTACTAGCTTTACTGTGTCTGGAAAATGTCAAGATATGTAAGACACTGGGTATGTAGACCATAAAAACATGAAAAGGTGCTGCATTTAGAAATGAAAGGACAGTCAGATTCATATTATGAATGTAATCTATTCTTTGTCCCTGTGTACTGTAGGCGATGCTAAACAGTGCAGGTACACCTTTTTTTGTAAGTACTAAGATATGTGAAACTAAACACCACTGTTTTAAAGCATTGTACAATGTTTTAGATACATTAACGGACCTCTGGCAACATAAGTAGGAAACACCAAACTAGAGAAAGTAAATATAAATATAAATACAGAAACAGACAAATCCACTGTGGGCAAAACAATTAATGATAACTACAAACTAGCTGCAGGGACAGTCAACCTTCCTGTGTGGCCCTGGCCCATAACAAAACGCATATTGGAGCAATCACAGACTTAAATCATTTCAGGATAATCCTCTTTCTTATTACACACAGAACAAAAAGTGTTCATTAACATATCTCCTGATAAGTGTGTTTCTCTTTTTTAGTTTTCCCTTATAGAAAGGCAACAGAAATCAATTCTGGCGATGAGGACTGAGACTTTATGGAACTCAAAGTGGGATTACATGTCTGGTGCTGTCAGTCATAGAGTTATTTAGTCTGTTCTCTGCCAGCACAACTTGAATCGTTTTAAATCCAGTAAAGTCATTCCACCCTGAAAAGACTAAAAAGTCAAGTGAACATTCCATTTAGTTTGATATGGGACTGAGTTGTCAACATTTTTTTATTCAAATAGCTAATTTAACCAACTAGCCATGTTGATGAAACATGATTACATTTATAAAGGAATTTGAAATAACTAGGAAGCCAATGATGACACATCCCATTTTTGTCCGAAAAGTTGACGCCGATGATATTCAATTTCTTAACAAATTTTATCCCAAATTGAAATAAACATAATTAGAGTGGCACTCCAGTCTCCTTTACACCTCATTTAACACCTCATTTACTTAACAAAAGGAACATCTTAATAGTTGGTCCAGATAAGTGGTCCTTTCCTCTTTTGTTCTCTATTGCTGTTCCTCAATCATGGGGAGTGGCGATGACATCACAGAATCACGTCAGACCAACTCTTTCGATGCCCTACTCCTTGAAATTTGCAGTGTCTAAAAAACATTTTTTTTGCTTAACATATTATTTTAACATTTAGTGTGTATACTTTATTGTATTTATAATTGGGATATCACTTTTCAACAGTAAAAGTTACATCCCCGTTTTGTTACGTTTGCTTCTGTTTAAGAAATGTTTTTCAACAGAAGCGGCTGAATGAATACACCCCTGATCTAACACAACAACAGAACTGCCACATATAAACCACATGATCATTTTGCCCATTGTATATATACTGCAAGTTTCAACTGTTCTGCCTTATTATTATTCGACCATGCTGGTCATTTATGAACATTTTAACATCTTGGCCATGTTCTGTTATAATCTCCACCCGGCACAGCCAGAAGAGGACTGGCCACCCCACATAGCCTGGTTCCTCTCTAGGTGTCTTCCTAGGTTTTGGCCTTTCTAGGGAGTTTTTCCTAGCCACCGTGCTTCTACATTTACATTACATTTAAGTCATTTAGCAGACGCTCTTATCCAGAGCGACTTACAAATTGGTGCATTCACCTTATGCCATCCAGTGGAACAGCCACTTTACAATAGTGCATCTAAATATTTTAAGGGGGGTGAGAAGGATTACTTTATCCTATCCTAGGTATTCCTTAAAGAGGTGGGGTTTCAGGTGTCTCCGGAAGGTGGTGATTGACTCCGCTGTCCTGGCGTCGTGAGGGAGTTTGTTCCACCATTGGGGAGCCAGAGCAGCGAACAGTTTTGACTGGGCTGAGCGGGAACTGTACTTCCTCAGTGGTAGGGAGGCGAGCAGGCCAGAGGTTCTACACCTGCATTGCTTGCTGTTTGGGGTTTTAGGCTGGGTTTCTGTACAGCACTTTGAGATATCAGCTGATGTACGAAGGGCTATATAAATAGATTTGATTTGATTTGATTTGATAATTCCTTCTGAAATCTACACTCTCTCTTCCCCTCCCCTTTTCCCTTCGCTTGTGGACTTCAGTGAACAATACAACAGCTGCCTGTGACCAGGCGAAAAAACCTTTCGAAGCCAAACTATCACTACTAACCGCTACACACAGCCTATATCGTTTTCACCATATTAACGTCTTAGTCAACATTGCTACTATAACTAGCGCGTTAGTAAACCCGCTACAATCAGGCAGTACAGTGTACAGCAAGCAGTTTAGCAGTTACACAGGCAGGCCCCGGTGGCAATAAATTAATAAAAACAAAAGCTTACATTGACTTGGAAGGGTTCCAGTGTTGGATAGGCAGCTAGCTAACATAGCATCCCTCTCTGTTTGAACCGGGTGTTTGAGTAGGCTAAACTAGCTAGCTAAGTAAATGAAAGTGAAAGTTTACAAATATATACAGTGGGGCAAAAAAGTATTTAGTCAGCCACCAATTGTGCAAGTTCTCCCACTTAAAAAGATGAGCGAGGCCTGTAATTTTCATCATAGGTGCACTTCAACTATGACAGAGTAATGAGGGGGGGAAATCCAGAAAATCACATTGTAGGATTTTTAATGAATTTATTTGCAAATTATGGTGGAACATAAGTATTTGGTCACCTACAAACAAGCAAGATTTATGGCTCTCACATACCTGTAACTTCTTCTTTAAGAGGCTCCTCTGTCCTCAACTCGTTACCTGTATTAATGGCACCTGTTTGAACTTGTTATCAGTATAAAAGACACCTGTCCACAACCTCAAACAGTCACACTCCAAACTCCACTATGGCTAAAACCAAAGAGCTGTCAAAGGACACCAGAAACAAAATTGTAGACCTGCACCAGGCTGGGAAGACTGAATCTGCAATAGGTAAGCAGCTTGGTTTGAAGAAATCAACTGTGGGAGCAATTATTAGGAAATGGAAGACATACAAGACCACTGATAATCTCCCTCGATCTGGGGCTCCACGCAAGATCTCACCCCGTGGGGTCAAAATAATCACAAGAATGGTGAGCAAAAATCCCAGAACCACATGGGGGGACCTAGTGAATGACCTGCAGAGAGCTGGGACCAAAGTAACAAAGCCTACCATCAGTAACACACTATGCCGCCAGGGACTCAAATCCTGCAGTGCCAGACGTGTCCCCCTGCTTAAGCCAGTACATGTCCAGGCCCATCTGAAGTTTGCTAGAGAGCGTTTGGATGACCCAGAAGAAGATTGGGAGAATGTCATATGGTCAGATGAAACCAAAATATAACTTTTTGGTAAAAACTCAACTCGTCGTGTTTGGAGGACAAAGAATGCATCCAAAGAACACCATACCTACTGTGAAGCATAGGGGTGGAAACATCATGCTTTGGGGCTGTTTTTCTGCAAAGGGACCAGGACGACTGATCCGTGTAAAGGAAAGAGTGAATGGGGACATGTATCGTGAGATTTTGAGTGAAAACCTCCTTCCATCAGCAAGGGCATTGAAGATGAAACATGACTGGGTCTTTCAGCATGACAATGATCCCAAACACACCGGCAACCGGCAACGAACGAGTGGCTTCGTAAGAAGCATTTCAATGTCCTGGAGTGGCCTAGCCAGTCTCCAGATCTCAACCCCATAGAAAATCTTCGGAGGGAGTTGAAAGTCCGTGTTGCCCAGCAACAGCCCCAAAACATCACTGCTCTAGAGGAGATCTGCATGTAGAAATGGGCCAAAATACCAGCAACAGTGTGTGAAAACCTTGTGAAGACTTACAGAAAACGTTTGACCTCTGTCATTGCCAACAAAGGGTATATAACAAAGTATTGAGATAAACTTTTGTTATTGACCAAATACTTATTTTCCACCACAATTTGCAAATAAATTCATTAAAATTCCCACAACGTGATTTTCAGGATTTTTTTCTAATTTTGTCTGTCATAGTTGAAGTGTACCTATGATGAAAATTACAGGCCTCTCTCATCTTTTTAAGTGGGAGAACTTGCACAATTGGTGGCTGACTAAATACTTTTTTGCCCCACTGTATACTATGAAATATAGCTAGCTCTTGCTTCAACGATTGTCTTTCTCTCTCTTTGAGTCAACTACTCACCCCAGCTGTTTTCGAATACCCACACTAACATATTGTATACTACATGTTTAATGAGTTTATACTACGTACAATATACTATTAGTTCATTTTAGTATACTGTAATCAAACGGTATCCTTTCATATGAGCGTACTAGAGCTTTGCCTGTCTACCAGAAGTTGATGCTGTTGCTATGCAACCTCTTGCTAGCTTGTTAGCATAACAAATTACTAGATAGACTTTTTATGACTTCAGGTGTGTTCTTAAATTTTATCTGAAGTGCCAGTAAATTCAAAGCATTTCGCTCTCTGAGCGTTCAGAGCGCACACTGGACGCTCTGGCAAGAGTTCTGGCCTCACTGCGGCAGTCAAGCAGTCAAGATGACTGGCTAACGTTGGCTAGCTTGCTAGCTACTTCCAGACAAAAATGAGTAAACAACTCACTCTGACCATTTTACTCGCCCTAGCAGAGCTGGTTAGGCAGTTTTCATGTTATCCAGAGCGTTGATGACTAACTGTTCTGCTGGCAACAATTTAATTACACGTTTTTGCCAAAGTTTACTGACACCGACCATGTTCAATGGGTGTTGAGTGTTCGTAAATTCATCAGTTATTCTGCGCTCTGGTACACTCAGACTAGAGTGCCCTAAAAACGGAGTAGCTGCAGTAGCCAGAGTGAATTTACGAAAGCTCCGAATGTCCATTGAGAACGCACAACGACTAAACCATTTAGCTAAGCTTAGAATGACGGGAATAATCAAGTCAATAAAAGTTGGGTAGTTAGTTAGATAGCATATAGTTAATAGCTAACGTTAGGTAGCTAACTAACATACCGGTACATACTGCTGTAATGATATGCTATGTGGTTCGTAAGGATAGCAAAGCTAACAAATTGTCAGCCAACATAACGTGTTAGGTAACTTACTTGAAATGTGATTACTTTATTACATTTCTCAACATTTTCTTTACATTTGTCATAATTAGTTAAAGCAATGAATTTGTATCCACTCTCGTAGGGCTTCAGATTCATATTTTCCGCCATTTTCTTAAAAAACAATGTGAAGCCACGCCCATTTTGTGAAGCCATGTCCATTTTCTGAAGAATTGCTTTATAGGCCCTAAAAGCACGGAAATAGTGTCCACTACTTGTATACTTTGTATTTTGGAGAATGTAGAATGACATCTGGGAACTGTTGGCATACTAACTATATCCATACTATGACCAATAAGCATACTATATACTCAATTTATGTCACAAATAGTATGGTTAGTGTGGTTGGTATGAGTATTCCAACACAGCTCAGATTTTATGCACTGCAATGTTAACTAGCTGTAGCATAGGCTTTCACTACTAGATTCATTCTCTGATCCTTTGATTGGGTGGACAACATGGCAGTTCATGTTGAAAAAGCTGTGATAGATTGGAGGACGTCCTATGAAAGTTTTCATAATTACTGTTTAAGTCTATGGAAGGGGGTGAGAACCATGAGCCTCCTAGGTTTTGTATTGAAGTCAATGTACGCAGAAGAGGACAGAAGTTAGTTGTCCTCCGGCTACACCATGGTGCTACCCTACAGAGTGCTGCTGAGGCTACTGTAGACCTTCATTGCAAAACAGTGTGTTTTAATCAATTATATGGTGACGAATATATTTAGTATAGTATTATCTAAAAATGATGACTTTAATGTTCCTTCTCTGTCCACTGGTGTATAATGAGACATATAATATTGGATACCTTTCACACAGTCTTGATTATGTCTTACATGCCCTGTAGTTATGAATGCAGTCCATCAACTATTCAGAGACAGGAACATTTCCACTGAACCGGAATTCAATGATTGAAATTCAAGCGGGCACATCCCTACTACAAGCAATTTAAATCACCCAGGCAGAAATTCATTATGTAACAGCCATTTCTGGACCTCAAATAAACTTAACAAACCACAAAGCAGCATAATGAGAGCTGATACAGTAGCTATATGAGAGATACAGTATATATTCCCTGGCCTAAGCTCCAGGACCCCTCTTTAGAAAGAAGAGTAGCATACAGAACAGTATGAGCTGTTCAGAAAGGAAATCAAGAGCCCCTACACTGTCTTTCAGGGTTGAAATTACATCAAACATTTCAATGATCATCTCACGTGTCAAAAAATGAACTTTTACTAACTAACTCTCAGTGTGGATAGCTTCAAACTTTGTTATGGTTGCGTTTCCATACAGAACTCCCCATTGACATTATCATTGGAGACGTATTATACAAGAAAAACCCAAACAGAAAATGATGAAATGTTTAGGTACATAATATAGGAATGTAAAACATTAGTGTGTGCATGCATGTGTACGTGTGTGTTTTGGAGTCGGAAGCGAGGTGGTAGCTGTGAGCTCAGTGATGCCCTTACTGCAGTGATGTTGGCTGTCCAGACTCCATGTTACCACTCTTCACGCACAGGCAGGAGCTTCTCTACTTGGCAGGTAGCCTAGTGTTGACTAGTGACTGGAAGGTTGCAAGATCGAATCCTCGAGCTTGAACAAGGCAGTTAACCCACTGTTCCTAGGCCGTCATTGAAAATAAGAATTTGTTATTAACTGACTTGCCTAGTTAAATAAAGGTAAAATTAAAATAAATAAATAAACTCCCTATCCCTATTCCTGTCCCTCTATCTGTCCCTCTCTCTCTGCCCCAGCCACCTCAGCGTACTATTTATGTGTTCACTTGGCTGTGCTACTGGAGGAGACGGCCCATATGTCTCTCTGAACGCTCTGAATAATTTAGCCCAACAGCCATTCCTATAAAAACCCTATCTATATTAATGAGGCTGCTCTGAGCTCTAGGATCACTGCAAGAAGGTGCTGGTCGTTCCATCATCTTGGAGGTGTCTGCATAGGTGTAGCCACAGCAGGGAAACCTCATGGTTTCAGCTCCTGGTCAATACCATAGGTCAGAGGTTCAGAGGTGG